>NW_027208905.1:0-41500 GCF_027789765.1 Dendropsophus ebraccatus
GCATTTTTACTGCATTCCCTGAAAACCATGAAGGGAAAGTATTGTGTACAGAGAATGCTGCGGCTGATACCAAGCAAGCAGTTACAGAGGGAAAGACGGACTGGCTGAGGAATGACCTGGAAGAAGAGTTTATGCAGGAAGGGAGCATGGGAGACACATGTCCAGGATAGGGAGAAGCTGTGTGTCCAATGCAGAGTGCTACTCTGGAGGATACAGGCAAGATATACAAAGAAAGGCCTTAAAGCCCACCAGCTTACTGTAGGTTGAGAAGAGGTGATCCTGGAGCAGCATTACCTCTGCAGATAATCCAGAGTCCCAGGAGCAGTGGCATAGCTACCATGGAGGCAGACCATGCAACTGCTATGGGGCCCGTGGGGCAGGGGAGCTCGGCAAAACCTGGTCTCTATTCCAGTCTCTCTTGTGGCCGGAGGCAGCATTGTACCTCCGTTGTAACTTCTGTTCCCCCAGCATCACGGTGCATCAGTGACGTCACTCTGGGAAAATGGATTGTGACGGGTCATGTGAGTATGGGGCTATACAGGATTCATGGGGCCCCGTACAGGTTCCTGCTATGGGGCCACATGAATTCTAGCTGCACCCCTGCCCAGGAGTCCCCCACAGAACGCATGCATCTAAGGAGAAGACTGTCTCCCACTCCATTTTTGACTACATTGTAATGTGGTCCCAAGCTGTACCCCAGAGTTATACCAGATTTGCTTCAATAAGTAATTACAAAACTTGCTAGTCCTGTTGATAGTACATTACTGAAAGAACTGATACCACAATGTTGCCATTTATATAATGTTACAGTGCGTCAATGGTTCCTGGAAACATGCCTATAACCGCAAAGTCCAAAAAATTGGATGGTGTCAATTTAGCAGGTGTAACAGATGTAACATGTCACTTTTGTATTGTTCCATTTTGAACTGTCAGTGAAATGATAGAAAGTTTAAACAAAAGTTATACTGGAAAACCACATCAAAATCAGCACCAATTTTAAGCATGGATTTAGTCTGTGTGAACTAATACTGAAATGCTTTTACTAACCTGAGAGCTACAGCTGACTTTGGGCTTGCTATGACCAGGCTATTACCTAAATGATCAGTGCATCACTGGCAATTTATCGTATCGGTTTTATATACAAAATTACATTTTATTAAGTTGCAACATCAGTTCCTAAAGGGGGTTATACTGTCTTTCTTCTAGAAACAGCATCCATTTTATCCTCAGTTTGGGTGTGGGTTTGGCAGCTTAGTTCCATGGAAGTGTATGGAGCTGAACTGTAATACCACACACAACCTGGGGACATGGATGGTGCTGTTTTTGCAAGGAAGTAGCTGTGTTTTTTATAGTCCTAGATAACCCTTTCACTACAAACCAAGTTAAATTGCATGACCAGTATACATCTACAGTATGTCATCATAAAAATGTGGCACACTGTGTCATATAGAATATATCTATAATATAAAGGCTTCATAACTTTTTGACGGGAATAGCATGTGGCTTTTTGATGTCTAGAATTACTATGCCTTGTTGGTTCTGTGTAGGCACCACGTACTAGCTGCAGAGCAGTAAAATGTCCCAGCTAATCGCTATGTTATCAGGGTTGTATACAGAATATTTATATACAGTGGTACCTTGGTTTAAGAGTAACTTGGATTGAGAGCGTTTTGCAAGAAGAACTTAGTTTTTCAATATTGTAACTTGGATTAAGAGCATTGCTTTTGGTCTTAAGAGCTCCCTGTACTGGGTGTGATGGGGAGTTGGGGGGGGGGCCTCATCTCCATAGCAGGGTCTTCAGCAATGTACTCTGACCCAGAAAGATCCTCTTTAGGCTGGGGCTTGCATCAGGGGACAGAACTGTGGAGGTAATCCCCTTATAGATGTAACCCCTCTCTCCCTGTTCAGAGACCCCTGCAATTATGTGCCCACATCTGCCCCGCTTATTCCTTCACACTCTCTGCAGTCTCTGTCAGCCCTTGTGTTTCCCATCCTCTCCATTCCTGCTATAATGTGCCTGCACTTACACTCAGTTATACACACTGCTGCTATAATGTGCCTGTACTCACACTCAGCTATACACACTGCTGCTATAATGTGCCTGCACTCACACTCAGCCATTCACACTGTTGTATAGAAAGGTTTCTGGCACTGTCCTCCTGCACAGCTCTGATTGGTCCATGCTAAACACACCCCTTCCCCACTGCTGTCATGTGACCACATAGACCTCTGACAGCAGTCCTGCTTCTCTATTCTTGCATGTTGTACTACGCTTCTGCATTATGGGGATCTGCAGTTCTATCCTGTATCTATAATATATTCAGATGCTTCTCATTGTTTGTTTGTCTTACATGTTATTCAGAATTAAAATCATTATTTTTGGAACCAATTGTCTGCATTTCAGTGATTTCTTAGGAAAAAATTTTGCTTTGGTCTAAGAGTGGATTTGGATTACAAGCACAATCCCAGAATAAATTATCCTCTGTATCCACTGTATATATATATATATGTAAACACACAAAGATGGCTACACAATGCATTTTGGAGGGATTTATCAAGAACGGCATACTCGTACGGCGTCTTAAACTAGGCCCCGTCCCCTTCTCCCCGCTGTAACGCCTGGAGTAGTGGATCCACTGGACAGTCACCAGCGATGGCACTGACCTCACCAGGGAGCGGAGTCTAAGGGGCCGCTGGTTTTCACCAGAGCCCGCCGCAAGGCGGGATGGACTTGCTGCGGCAGGCGACCCCCAGGTCGCTACCCCTGGCTTGGTTGCTAGTGACGGCAGGCGAGGCGTGACAGGAGCAGTAGGCAGGAGATAGTATATGCGCTAGCAGGTGGCGGACAGGACTCAAGAACAATGGGAAGGCAGCGGGCAAGGACTAGGGACTAGGACTGAGGACAGGAACAAGGGACAAGGATTAAGGTCAGGAACAACAGGGAGCTGGGCCAAACGCTATGGGAAGCATATAGAGGCTCCAACACCTGTAGTGGGGCAGGGCTGGAATTTATAGGGAGTGATTGTGTGCATACACCAATTAGGGGCGGACTGGCCCTTTAAATCTGAGACAGCCGGCGCGCGCGCGCCCTAGGAGGCGGGGACGCGCACGCCGGCCGGCACAGTGAGAGACAGGAGCAGAGGAGAGGTGAGGCGCCCCCAGGGGCCGAACTAGCAGCAGCGCCGGGTCCCTGCACAAGGAGCCCGGCGGCTGCATGGGGTAGGAGGAGGTTGCGGCGGCGGCCCGGAACACGGGACGCCGCCACGGCCATGACAGTACCCCCCCCCCCCTTTGGCCTCCCCCTCTTTCTTGCCTGCAGATGGAGGCAAATCAGTGATGAAGTCCATCCCTATGTGGTGCCAGGGAAGGTCTGGAACTGGCAAAGGTTGTAATAGGCCGGCAGGCCTTAGTCGGGAGGACTTGTTTTTGGCACAGATGGTACAGGAAGCCACAAAGTCCTTGACATCTTGGAATAGACTGGACCACCAGTAGTGGCGGGAGATCCGTTGCCCGGTCTTTTGGACTCCAGGGTGCCCGGCCTCCAATGAGGAATGTCCCCACTTCAAAATCCTTCTTCGAAGCGCAGGGTGAACATGGGTCTTTCCGGGGGGTATTCTCTGAAGAGTAGAGGTGGTGACTGGCACTAGGCGATCGGGAGGTATAATGTGGCGACGTGGATGTGGATTTGTGGATGAAATCCTTCTGTAAGTTCTCCCGGATGTAGGGGGACATGGCCTCAGTCTCGGGTACGGAGAGAGGGTACACCCGACCTCGTGGAGAAGAAGTACCAGGAAGGAGGTCTATGGGACAATCGTACGCCCGGGTGAGATGGTAGAGAGTCCGCCTCCTCGGCAGAGAAGGCATCCGCCAAGTCTTGGTCTTCCGCCGGTAGGCCGGATAGAGGCTTGGCGGGGTCAGGTGACGACATAGAATACTTGGTCTGAGGTGACTTGAGACACTGGTTGGAACAGTCCTGACCCCAACTGAGAATCTCCCCGGTTCTCCAGTCCAGCTTAGGGGCATGTAATTGCAGCCAAGGGAGTCCCAGGAGGATGGCGGGAGAAGAATGGGGCAGGACGTAGAAGGATATCTTTTCCTGATGTAAAGGATCCACCTGGAGGACTAGAGCTGCGGTCTGGTAGTACACATGGTCGGTAAGAATCTCGCCTGTGACCGAGGAGATAGTCAGGGGCCTGGCTAGTTGGGTCACGGGTAGCCGCCATCTTTGGACCAATGTTGCCGCAATAAAACTGCCTGCTGACCCAGAATCGAGAAAGGCAGAAGTCTGGTGAGTTTGTCCTGAGGGTGTCTGGATGGAGACTGGCACAGACAACTTTGGAGAGGTGGCATTCACACTTAGGGAGACCTCTCCCACCGGACCTAGGTGCTGGCGTTTCCCGGACGCTTGAGGACATTGCGGACATCTCAGCCGAAAGTGATCCGAACCACCGCAGTAGAGGCAGAGATTCAGCTCCAGACGACGAATTCTTTCATCAGGCGTCAGGTGAGCCTGTTCCACCTGTATAGGAATCTCAGGAGTCGACTGGGGCACCGGAACGTCTGGATTCTGGAAGACCGGCGCCAGCTGGTGATGGCGACGGGACAGGCTTAGTCGCCGTTCATGCCGGACCTCCTGCTCTCTCTCAGAAGCGCATGCCTCTTAGTAAATCTGGCTGGCCAGGCACCCGAACCTGCGCCCTATGTACCAAATCTACACCTGTTTCCAGCAATCTCCTCCCTGTCGTGCCACGGAAGGGGAGAATCTGCGGATACCTCAGGCGGAACCTTTGTAAATGCCCCCCTTTGTGTTAACAATTCATAGAGTATTTCTAAACGGTCACTGGCCAGGGATCATGTAAGACATTTATCAAACTTGCAGCAGGCGCGTATGTCAGGGAGAAGGCACAGATTTGCCCCTTCTCCCTGGCGTACGCCTGCTGTATGCTCCGCTCACTCGATGGGCAGGCAGGGCGGGTCGCAGGTGTAAATCATAATCCAAATCTACACCTGCTGGAAGATCTGGTACGCCAGGCACATGTGACTCTTAGTGAATCAGGCTGGGTAAAAGGGGGTAGGGTCGAATTTAATAAATCTCCCCCCATCTGTTACACCGACCACCCCAGTCAGGTAACACTCATAGTGATAGTTGCTTTGGCCTGTCCTATGGTGTTGCTGTGGGTCACTGGAAGGCCACATCCTTCCTGCTTAGGTGTTTCATACTAGGCCCCAACCTTTCACACCTACAGGAGTGAGCATGCACCTTACACTACAACCAACACAACAAAATTACGGTCCACGACAACATGGTGGTCAACATACTGTAGTTCCTTTAAAGAAAGAGGTGCTGTCTCTTTAACGACCACGTAACCATAACTTGTAATTGCAGCACAATTACAATGTTATCTTTTCACAGGTTATATTAATCTATATTGTACAATACCTAATCCCTATGAATGAGTTCACACTATGTTTTTGTTGTCCATTTAACTAATCCATTTTATAAGGAAAATAACAAATGTAAAATGGCTGCAATTGTGTGCCATTAGCTAGGATCTGTTTTACCACTGACTTCCATAAAAAAAAAAAAAAAAAGATCGAAGTGGACTCATTTTTTTTTTGGTGTACACAAAAACGTGGTTGACCATATCTTTCTGTATGTTTAAAGTAACCATTTAAAAACAGATCCGTTCAATGGACAGCAAAAATGCAGTGTGGACCCAGCCAAACTAACTTTTTGCTTGGCTAACCATCTAAAAGCCCAGTAGACTCTAGTCTATTCTAGTCTATTCTAGTCCCTCTCTTTTCCAGCAGGCCATTCTCTCTGCTGTACTGAGAACTGTAGGCCTCAGGGCAGCCAGATCCCTAGACAGCCCATCCTTTACTCTGTGCTTTATCTTAATCCCTGGGTGAGTGTCTCTTCAGCCCTGCTATCCCAGCAATGACTACCAGTTACATACAGCAGCTGTTAAGTATGGGAAGACTTGAGATTTTTAAATAGAAGTAAATTACAAGTCTATAAAACTTTCTAAAGTCAGTTGATTTCAATAAATTTTTTTTTTAAAGAGTACCCCTTTAAGCACTCCTACCTGCCAGCTCCCACCACCAAACAGAGCTCTGCGAGACAATGCAGGCCAGTACATCTGTACTGGACTCTACATAGGACCATACTGATTCTGACACCTACTACCAGCTGCATCTTGGAAGCACACACAGCAGCCACGAGCACTAAATTGCAATCATCAAAAATGTGAACAACAAATATGGGAGTATAACCAATTATAGAATATATTGCTAGGCACTCACCACCTCTTTTGCAGTAAAATCTTCTTTATTAGTACAGTATTTCATATCAGGTATTACAGTAACTGGAACATAGTCTTTCTCACTTTAAAGTGTCACTGTCGTGAATTTATTTTTGCAGAAATGAATAGTCCAGGCGATTTTAAGAAACTTTGTAATTGGGTTTATTATCTGAAAAATGCATTTTTACCATGAAAAAGCAGTTTGAAGCTCTCCCCCCTGTCTTCATTGTTCTCCTATGGAGAGAGCTAAAGAAAAGACCAAAACAGGACAATAAAGAGTTAATCTACAAATCCCTCACGGGATATCTCCTGTGACAGTCACCAGTGACCTATCTGAGCTCAGATTACAGCTGTCACCCAGCTCCTTGCCTGTAATCCTCTGTTATCTGCTTTTTGCTGCCGGCTAACTCCCTCCTTCCTCCTCCCCCCTCCCCTCTCCCTAGAGCAGACAGGGGACGTCTCCTGCAACAAGTCACAATTTTCAGATTTTTCAGAGTGGATGAAAAAGAGGAAGGAGGGGGGGACCTGGGAAAAGGCTTTTTACATGCAGATAATGGCAGATTTGGCTAATAAACCCAATTACAAAGTTTCTTAAAATCGCCTGGACTATTGATTTCTGCAAAAAAAAAAAAATACGACAGTGACTCTTTAAGGCTATGTTCACACTACATAAAAGTACGGCCGTTGTTGCCGTTATTGCCACACGCCCGTGTGGAACATTGCCTACATTCTATGGGATCCCGGCCTGAGCGTATACACATCTTATACGCTCCGGTTTTCTGCGGTTTTCTCAATGAATTGCCGCCGTAGGAAACCCTGTCAGTTCACACAATGAAGCAAGCGGCTCCAGCTGATACGCCCGCATCAGAACACTGCAGCCAGAAAGATCACCCGGCTGGTACTTAAGTACTGGCCAGGATGATCCGGGCAGAGACCGGCCGTTCCGTCACAGAACAGCTGGTCTCTTACCACGTGTGAACATAGCCTAATAGTCAGAATTTGCGAGTTGGTGACTACATTCAGTCCATTTCCTGCACATACAGGACTATGCTAGTATACAGGCTATCCCAGGATGTACAGTTCTGTCTTCCTCTGTGACCTGTGCATCACATGACCTGTTCAAATGAAGTCGCGGGGCCCTTAAAACTATGTGTTACAGTGCTTTTATCCATATATAGTGTCATATAGTGCTATTTGCCCTAGAAGCACTGTCTCCCTGGGAGAGCATAGTGCTTCATGGTGGCACCACATGGCGGCACACACTGGTTCATTATACAGATACACAGTTCACCTCCAGACACCCCTAAATTATATGACTGTAACTGACGATTTCTCCACCCCAGTAAGAAAGTAGAAAACATTGGAACAAAGCTTTCCAACAACAGCCCACAATAGAGCAAGGTCACCAGATACATTATAACCCTAAAAGAATTAATTGCATTTACTCATGTAATATTACCAAGTGTA
The DNA here is from genome assembly GCF_027789765.1 of Dendropsophus ebraccatus. Taxonomy (NCBI): domain Eukaryota; kingdom Metazoa; phylum Chordata; class Amphibia; order Anura; family Hylidae; genus Dendropsophus; species Dendropsophus ebraccatus. Next base: position 7,770 of record NW_027208905.1, read on the forward strand.
AAAGCTATTCAGCCTAATAGATACAATTGCAGTTGATCATAAACAGAGGGATTGGAGTGAACAAATTCATTATCTGCAATTACAGACATTTCCTGTATTTAACCATTGAAGTGTGTGGCGTCCATAGGGAGAGAATGCTTTCAATCTGAATAGGGTTTCTGGTAAACTCCATCCATTATTAAATCATACCGGCTCCATGCGATATTCCAAGGGCCATTCTTTATTTATCAAAATATCACATATTACACTACCAAGAATACTGAAAAGTAATGAAAAATTAGGAAAAATAGGAAAGACCCAACTAGCTGTATTATAATAATAATGTACTGTAAACAAAAAGTGCTCAACAGTGGCCCTATAGGTCACAGGTGTCAAACTCAGGGCCCTCCAGCTGTTGCAAAACTACAATTCCCATCATGCCTGGACAGCCAAAGCTAAAACTTTGGCTGTCCAGGCATGATGGAATTGTAGTTTGCAACAGCTGGAGTGCCAACGTTTGACACCCTGCTATAGAGGATGAATGGTCGTGCACTAGAATAATTCTGTCCCCATTCTCGGCAATGGTGGGGGGTCCAGCAGTTAGAATCCCAATGATCAGCTTGTTGTCCCCTATTCTGAGATGAGAATACACCTTTAACATCCTAGTTTTAGTGACAGTGGCGTAGCTACCATGGAGGCAGACCACACAACTGCTACGGGGCCTGTGCGGCCTCCTCTGGGGGGTGGGGGTGCTGCGCTGTGAGAGCCACTCAGAGTGCTGTCTCGATAGGGAGGAGTGGTCTGTAAGAGCTGCGATGAGAGCCGTTCAGGGATGGGGCTGGGGCTTACATACACTACCCCCTACACACTAAGGTTCATGGGGCCCATACAGTATTTTGCTATGGGGCCCCATGAATCCTAGTTATGCCCCTGCCTAGTGAGTATGTCGACTTTCAACCACCATAACTTTTTCACCACTGACTGACTAACTGATGGGAAAATATTCTTGTGACCAATGTCAGTATTATTAAAATAAGAAACCCTAAACACACCATCTTTTTATTCCCTGAGGTATCAAAAACACACACACACACACACACACTTTATTATTGCCCATATTATTGGGACATATTGGAATAAGGCTTGTTACTTTCAGGGAGGTCATTACACGGCACATTGCAATAGGCATATATTGCTATAAAACATGCAACAGCTTCTATATCTGATCCACATTCAGCAAAATCTAGTAGATGAAAACAAGATCGGAAAACACACATCCCTTTTTTATGTTTTGCTACCAAATATGGAGGCTAGAACCTGATTTGTTACACTAATGCTTCATTTTTATGTTTCCCATAAATTCTAATTTAATTGGAATAATTTGTAGGTAGCTTTACTAGACTGCATGTTCAGAGTCCTAACTCTGTACAAGGAGGCCTGACACGGTACAAGGAGGCCTCACCCTGTACAAGGATGCCTGACACGGTACAAGGAGGCCTCACCCTGTACAAGGATGCCTGACATGGTACAAGGAGGCCCGACACGGTACATGGAGGCCTCACCCTGTATAAGGAGGCCTGACACGGTACAAGGAGGCCTCACCCTGTACAAGGAGGCCTGACACGGTACAGGGAGGCCTCACCCTGTATAAGGAGGCCTGACACGGTACAAGGAGGCCTGACACTGAACAAGAAGGCCTCACACTGTACAAGGAGGCCCCACACTGTACAAGGAGGCCTCACCCTGTACAAGGAGGCCTCACACTGTACAAGGAGGCCTCACCCTGTACAAGGAGGCCTGACACGGTACAAGGAGGCCTCACACTGTACAAGGAGGCCTGACACTGTACAAGGAGGCCTACACTGAACAAGGAGGCCTGACACACTGTACAAGGAGGCCCCACACTGTACAAGGAGGCCCCACACTGTACAAGGAGGCCTCACACTGTACAAGGAGGCCTCACTCTGTACAAGGAGGCCTTACCCAAGGAGCCTGGAACATGGTACAAGGAGGCCTCACTCTGTACAAGGAGGCCTCACACTGTACAAGGAGGCCTCATACTGTACAAGGAGGCCCCACACTGTACAAGGAGGCCTTACTCTGTACAAGGAGGCCTGACACGGTACAAGGAGGCCTCTACGGAACAAGGAGGCCCCACACTGTACAAGGAGGCCTCACACTGTACAAGGAGGCCCCATACTGTACAAGGAGGCCTCACACTGTACAAGGAGGCCTTACTCTGTACAAGGAGGCCTTACTCTGAACAAGGAGGCCTGACACGGTACAAGGAGGCCCCACACTGTACAAGGAGGCCCCACACTGTACAAGGAGGCCCCACACTGTACAAGGAGGCCTGACACTGTACAAGGAGGCCTCACACTGTACGAGGAGGCCTCACACTGTACAAGGAGGGCTCACACTGTACAAGGAGGCCTTACCCTGTACAAGGAGGCCCTACACTGTACAAGGAGGCCTTACACTGTACAAGGAGGCCTCACACTGTCCGAGGAGGCCTCACACTGTACGAGGAGGCCTCACACTGTACGAGGAGGCCCCACACTGTACAAGGAGGCCTGACACTGTACAAGGAGGCCTGACACTGTACAAGGAGGCCTGACACTGTACAATGAGGCCTGACTCTGTACGAGGAGGCCTCACACTGAACAATGAGGCCTGACACGGTATAAGGAGGCCTCACCCTGTACAAGGAGACCTCCCCCTGTACAAGGAGGCCTCACACTGTACAAGGAGGCTTCACACTGCAGACTACAAAATGGAGGCCCCGCTTACCAGGGGTGCCAACAGAAAGCAGAGCTGAACTTTATTGAATGCATACATGTCTACTCTATAAGAAGTGAGAGACACTAAGGGGCACATTATGAAGAGGCGCAGTTTCTGCTTTTTTCGTGGCGCATGCCAGGCAGAAGCAGTTGGCTGGGGGGCACGGCAAGGCGGGGAGGAGGCCACGCCTAATTTATTATGTTTACATATGGAAACAGGCATAAACCATGGCATAAATCTATACCTGCTCCGGAGCAGGTGTACATTTCCACACAGGCCCTGCAACAGGCACAGGTCCTGCACGATTTCCTAAGAAGTAGGCACAGGGTCATGGGAGCGGGGCTTTATTTAGTCTTCATAAATGCCCCCTAAGTTTTACATTTATAGTAGCACAGAGCAGAAGGGCATGTGCAGCAGACTAATAGGATGTAGCTAGATATCAGACATACAGTAGCTGTGTGATTGGGTACAGAATATAAGGGTGTAGCTGTATACAAAAAATCTAACTGTAAAATAGTGTCTAGCTGTATAATAAGGTGTAGCTGTATAATAGGGTACAACAGAATTATAGGATATAATATAATGTTTATAATGTATAGCTGTATATGGATTGTATTTGTTTTTAATTTATAGCTGTAAACAAAGTGTAGCTGTATTTTATGTATAGCTTTATATACTATAGGGTGCAGTTGTATATAATCTATAGTTGTATATGGGGTGTATATAGTACCTGTATCTGTACATAGAGTATAGCGTGTACCTGTATATAATGTATTGTTATTATATGGTACAGCTGCTTTTATTGTGTAGCTGTATATAGTATGTAGCTGTATATAATTTATAGATGTATTTAGGTTGCGCAACTGTACATAGAGCTGTATATACTGTGTGGCTGTATATAGGATGTAGCTGTATATCATGCTTGGATGTACATAGGGTGTAGCTGTATATACTGTATGGCTGTATATAGGGTATAGCTGTATATACTGTATGGCTGTATATAGGGTATAGCTGTATATACTGTATGGTTGCATATAGAGTGTAGCTGTATATAGTGTATGGCTCTATATAAGAGGTAGCTGTATATACTCTACTGTATGGCTGCATATAGGATGTAGCTGTATATTGGGTGTAGTTGTAAATAATCTATAGCTATACTTAGGATGCAATTGTATATACTGTGTGATTGAATAAAGGGTGTAGCTGTATACACTGTATGGCTGTATATAGGGTGTAGCTGTATATACTGTATGGCTGTATAAAGGGTGTAGCTGTATATACTATGTGGCTGTATATAGGGTGTAGCTTAATATAAGGTGTAGCTGTATATACTATATGGCTGTATATAGGGTGTAGCTGTATATACTGTGTGGCTGGATATAGGGTGTGGCTGTATATACTGTTTGGCTGTATATAGGGTGTAGCTAGATATACTGTGAGGCTGTATATAAGGTGTAGCTTTATATACTGTATGGCTGCATATAAGGTGTAGCTGTGTATACTGTATGGCTGTATATAGGATGTAGCTGTATATACTGTATGGATGAATATAGGGTGTAGCTGTATACATGGTGTAGCTTAAATAATTTGTATAATCTATATACACAAGATATAACTCTATAGTGTACGGCTGTATATAGGCTGTAGCTGTATATGGGGTGTAGCTGTAAATAAGTTCTATAATCTATATACATAGGATGTAGCTCTCTATAGTGTACAGCTGTATATCCGGTGTTCTGTAGTGCAGTCTGTACCTCCTGTTTCACCTCTATGTACCCCATGTTTCCCTCCATTATGATACACATCTGTGTTGTTCCCCATGTACAGTAACCCTGCCCTGACATCACTATCTTGTCTTGGAAATTGATGCCCTCCTGGTTGCCCTTGTCCTCGGTGCTGTGCGCCTGTCACAATGTGTCTGGGAAGAATAATTTTCACTTGGCTCGGCTTTTTCCGCTGACTCTCACTAGAATCTATTATATCCCATGACGCAGCTGGCGGTGACTCAACCCTGCTTTGGTGACAGCTTGTCCCATTGTTACCCACTGCTCTGAAACTGAAACCCCTTTCAATCTATGGAATGGAAATCGTGGACTTAAAGGGAAGATCTGAGAGTGAATCTTAACCAAAGCTAAACTTCCTATCACATCCGGTTCTAAAAGAGATCGTCCCTATTTTATCTGTTGTTATAGGCCTCCAACTTGGTCCCAATGATAAATCATTTTTTCTACTTTAACTATCTGAGGCCTGACTTTTGGGTTGGTTGGGATGCATTCGGCAGCCATATTTACACAGTACTTTAAACTGATGGGCAAAAATTATTCAGATTCATCTATATAGAACATATGCATCTTTACTTTTATTTTTATCTACGTCATTGTTTACATAGGACATCAACATATGAGATTTGTGAGGGAACTGACGTGGGTAATAATCTCTGTACAGCCCTATGGAATATGTTAGTGCTATATATATTATCTTTCATAAGGTCTTAGAAGTTATTTGTGACTAGACCCTAGAAGCAATGTGAATAGCCTTCCTTGACCTCAGGGGCCTTGTATAATCCAGGACCTATTCTTGCGTTAGATCCTATGCCAACTAAAGAACTCCAGGTACTGTGGTGGACCAGTACAATCCACAACCAGACACCTTGCTTATAGTAAGGGGGGAGGGATACTATGTGCATTATACAGACTGTAACCAATAAAACCAATACCAATAAAAAAAATAAAAAAAAAAACAATAAAAAAAAAACATGATCAGCTGATCCTAGTCTACGCATTGTGATCCGGCATCAATTTTTAACATATCAGATCAGATTGTCTAATGTAAGTTTAGCATTGAACCAACAAATGGCTGAACAATCGGGGAAAACAGAATTGGCCAGTTCAGCAGATCTCTGTCTTGATGGTCTTATCTCCTTACAACAGTTATATGGGTTTTAACCAGTTGCTATGGGCAACTTCACTGTTTTCTGCGGAATATTTGTTTTCAAATAATCAATTTTAAATTGAAAATTCACAGAATGTTGCGGCCATTAAGGATATAGATGAATTAGCAACACAAATAATGCAAAATTGGTGTTGAGGGATGCCTTAGTATGGCACAAATATGAGGCCTAATGTGGTTCCCAACCTTCAGCAGAAATATTCACACGACAAAAAAGGTAAGTGTAATATAAGATGTTATAGCTAATAAATGGTCATTAACATACTCCAGTATAAAAAAATCCAGTATAATATTAGGAAATAATTCACAGCAATGTATCAACAAGGACCATGCACATTTCACAATGAATTCTCAAAAAATAGGCCAAAATGGATTCAGATTTTAGTGGCCCTTTAAGACCACACCTAATAAGATGGAGGTAAACAGGTCTGGGATAGAATTCAGCCTGTATGGACATTCGTAATATAATTTAGCGTACAGATCATTTGATTCTACAATATATATACGATAGATACCTGGTAGATTAGAAATGGCCCTTCCCATATAGAACCATATACAAGGACCTTGTGTGCTGCTAAGGGATGCTGACAGGAACTACTCTATAATTTATGACCATTTTTGGAGGAAGTGACCATTTCTGATGAGTCAGGTGAATTCAGTAATGTAGACGACTTGCAGCGAAAGGGAGGTGAAAAAAAATGGAGGACGTACAAAGAAGCTCAGGTTCTTCTTCTGAGGACGTTCTGTCTGATAAATGATCCTTTTTGTGTTCTATATGATAATGAAGAGATCCTGCATGGCCGCTCATCTGTATCATTGTGCCCTTTGATGTAGCAAAACAATGGGGCCCTGTGGGAGATGATCCAGCACCAGGCCCGCCCGGGACATAGAGGAACCGATCAATGATAAAGGGATGTGCCGCCTGACAATAACTTCATCGTTCAATAAACCCAGTGCCCTGTATTTTGGAAAAACCCTCCCAAGGCCAGGTGGTGATCAGACCCAATACAACAACCTCTAGTCCTGCCCTACCTATGCATCCATTTTTTCAAGTCAAATCAATGCCTTGCAAAGAATTGCTATCTCAGATATAAGATTTTACTTCATGTTTTGTAACCCCTCAACATCAAAACCAATTCCGCCAGGGATTGACTTATGTACTGCCATAAGAAATGCAGATGTACACCAGCACTGTACATTTTGGGAAATGCGCAAAAGAAATCAATGGTGTCACATTAGTTACAATCTGCAGCAATTCCTTGAGCTTCTGAAACCAAACAGTGCCATCTAATGGAGGGAAAGCATGATGACACCAGAGGCAGTAGCAGGCTTGGTGATGGTCTGCATCCTGATGTGCTGCTGGTGCCTCAGTCCTCGATGAACTGATGAAATCCTTCTTCCTTCCAATCCCTAAATCGTCAATAGCAATAAATTTTTTTCTACGCTGTCATCTTTCCATTGGGCTCTCAGCAATCTTTATCATAAGGCAATAAGAAAATCCCCGTTTAGTTGTCAGACTATGAAATCTGTAGGTGACTCTCACAAACCGAGGCCCTAATTTTGACAAATTTTACAATTCTATATTCACTCGAATAGAAAAAAAAAACGTTCTTGTAAGCTGGACAAAGTTAGTCCCATGACCTAACAATTATACTAATGTATCATTGGGGTCTATTGGTATTCTCCTGCAGACAGTACCCAAATTCCACAGCACCTACACCACAACCTGAGTCATGTAAGGAGGAGACGGTAGAAGAAGACCAGCTGTTATCTCTGCATTGTGTCTACATCAATGTCCCGGGGTATCAGGAAACACTACCCTGCTGTTTGCGCAGAACCAATATGACCTCCATTGGAGACACCGTATGCAAAACTTCCAAGATAAAAAGCAAGATGGGATTTTTTTCTTTAACCCCTTAGGCAACTGTTTTGCATCATTTATCCAAACCGTTGAAAAGACCACTACAGGCCACTAAATCAAGGTGGCACCAAATGCAGCAGTGCAGCAGGTCCATAGCATCACAACTGCCCTTATACAATGTAGCAAAACTGCTCCACTGCACCCCATGCAGAGGACTGCTACAGACATAGTAATCATCAACCAAAGACCTGGCATGTAACAGCAATGCTAAAAAAAAAAAAAAAGCTGCAGGCTTACCTGATGTAGGAGAAACTCTGCAAATCATATCAGAAGAGGGACCTGCACCAGAAATAATAGAGGTGGAATGCTGCTCCTGCCACAAGAGGCTGAAATCCCTAGCCACAAAAGCTGACACAGCATTTACCCTTAATCCATTATGCCTGAAAAAGACCGTGAAGCTCCTTCACAACCCTCTTCTTTTCTCCCTCTGCTTCCTGCTCTGAGCATCACTCTACAGTGGCTAATATATACCAAGAATAGGCTTACAGAAGCATACAAGGCTGCAAAGGAACACTGGGTACCAGCGCCACCTGCTGCACCAACCTCTAACTGCAGCATGCAGCTAGCACAGGGTTTTAACAACAATTTCTGCAAAGGATTTGCCGCATTGACTGGCAACCCAGGGGGGACGAATGTTTTAAGGGAAGGGGCAGTGTAGAAGCTAAAAGGACAAATGCATAAAATAGTTATGCACCCCTGGAAGAAGATGCATCAAGATTCTCTATGGCTTCTACTGATGGCATCATCTTTTTTTTTACCAGCTGCAGTCAAGCATGGCACAAACTTCGATTTGCATTCAGAATGATGTATTATTAAGCTGAATGTATAGTGCTTAGCAGTAGTGAAGCTATTGAGCGGTCACTGACACCATCCTGGATAGTTATATAGAAAGCGCTGCGTTATAGTAGATAGTACTCTGATATTGGATTTTTAGGAGGCTGATTCTCAATGATGTCACATAAGGTGTGGACTCTTGGGGAGTACAGAGGGATCAGATGTACGGGATTCTTCAATAACTTGTCCTTACTTAAAAAGTGTAGTAGTAGTAGTAGTAGTTGTAGTTGTTCTTGTTGTTGTAGTATTCCCTGGCTCATACAGCTGGACTCATGGTTTTTATCCCGTTCCTTTTTAGCTGATATAAAGTCATCAGTCATATATTTTCACATCCAACATGGCATTGGGAATCAGGTAAGGGTGTCTGGAGTGGTTACACTGGTTACACTGGCCCACTTCTGCTCCATTGATTCTCTAGGAGAGCTGCTGGAGATAGCCAAGCAGTGTTAAGCGGACTTGTTAGGGTTCTGCAACATTCTCTGAACCCAAACACTCTGCATTTACTTCCTAGTTAGATGCGGCCTTAGGGAGTCCTGGAAAACATGGATACAGCCATGGGCATAGGCTGAATCCATGCTATCATGGCAGTCCTAGAGCGGCATCCAATTTCTCAAGATGCTGGAAGTCAAATGCTGAGCATTCTGGTTCGCAGAATGATGTAGAACCCAAACAGTTGCACAGTGTTGGTTCTATTCCAACAGGAGACTTGGGCACCTGTTCTTGAGATCATGAGGGGTCTAAGTAGTCAGATCTCCCCTTCCCCAGAGATATATTTATCCACAATCCTGTGCCTAGGGGATAAGTGTTTAAGGGGTGTTTCCATCCTCTAACACTTAACCCCTATACATAGGATTGGGGATGTGTCTGATTGTGGAGGGTTCGACCACTGGGGTCCTCTGCGATTTTAAAGGCAGGCCCAAAGCTTTCCTCGGAATAGACCAGCAATTTGCGCTTCTGCCGTGGCCCAAGACGCTGGTTGACGGTGTTGTGTGCAGCTGGTGGGCTCTCGTGTTTTGGGGCAGCTTGTCACGGTGGCCAGGAGTGTTAATACCCACCCCCGGACACACGGACACCGTCCTTGAGTCCAGCACTTAAACAGTGCAATTCACAATATAGAAAGACAACTGCTCATAGGTGCTAGTGCAAAAAATACAGACTTTTGTGGTAGACTGTCTGAAGTTAAAAGAAGAAAAGACTTGTGTGCAAGGGTATATAGGAGCCGGATAGGAGCCCTTGCCTAATTTGTAACAGTACTCTGCCGGGATGTGTGTTTATGGTGAAGAAGAATCCTCATACTCACTTATAGATGTAGTTACATATCTGACCGCCTTCTGCCTACACAAGTTCGGAGACCGCCATGTGAGGTAGTACGAGTCTAGGTCTCTGTCTCTAGGTTGAGCTCCCACTGAAGATTCCCCCAAGTGGACGAGCATACTTCAGTAAGGTACTTCGACCCATAGCAACTTTGCCTTACTGGGGATCAGTCCCTCTGCCTTTCCTTAAGGAGTGACTGTCCTGACTGTCCTGAAAAATCCTCTGCATAGGTAAGGGTTGGTCCTTATCTCCCGGTTACCCCCACTTCTGAAGTTTAGCACTGCATAGTGGCATTTAGGCTAGGTTCACATACCATAAATAAAAGGTAAATGCAACAGTAATTTTGAGTGAAAATAAACAATAAAAAATTGAACAGATGAAGAAAAAGGATGTGCTGCCTTACCAGAGACATAACATTAGGCTCCTGGGCCCATATATAAAAACTGCATCCGAGCCACCATGTACCATGTTGCATATTGATGTCTTTTTACATGGAAGACACTGAGCAGGCTCCAGGATCGGAGGAAAAGTTCTATATTTGTATCCAATATACCCTTGTCCTTGAAATCAGTGTTGTTGTTGTTAGGCATAATTTCCCTAGCAACCAGTTTGTCAGACATAATATGAATTGAGAGTTTGCTGACAGTGAAGGAGAAAGAAGCATTATAGTGACAGTGTAATAAGGCTTTTTTTAAAAAAAAATATATATATTATATTGGTTACTTAGGGATTTTTTTGATATGCAATAGGCAATGGATAGGACTAAAAAGAAATGTGTACTCCCCTGCGGCTGTCATTCCAACAGAGACTGTTCCTGCTGATCCTTTTCCTTTTTACACAAGGTGTGGTTGCTCAGCCAATCAGAAGCTGAGGCATGGGCACTTCCTTGTGTTGAGACCGAAATCAGGAAGTGCAATGAAGCTGGGCAGTGGTGGTGAGGAGGGCAGAGCAGGTGAGTATAACTTTCCTTATTGTTTTTTATTCCTGCCTAAGAAAATTGCATATACTGTACAAGTAAGTCCCAAGTAGCGCCATGAGGTACATTCGCTTTAAGTTTTGCCCATGGATAGAACGGCGCCAGGGCGGAGAAGCCGGTGCTGGGGTCCTTTTTTTGAACCGCGTCCCAGTTCCCGCATACGGCGCCATTCTTTTCCCGGGCACCACCAGGGGTGAAGCACTGGAGGCAGGCCCGTCCCCATTGGGTGGGGAAAAAAGGACCGCGGCACCGGTTTCCCCGTGCCAGCGCCGTTCTATCCATGGGTAACACTTACAGCAAATGTACTGTACCTGATGGTACATTCGCTTTAAAGTAGAGCCTCTCTCTAGATAATTGCAACTAGTTACCTAAAAAAAAAGTTTTTATCATCTTGATCCTCCACTCTGTGCTTGGCCATGTTCAGACATGATGGATGTGTTGTGGATTTTCAATCTGGATCTGTGGTATGCCATGGATTCCAACCAAATCTGCAGCAGATGTAAAATTGTACCTATTGTCTTGTTTCTTTCAATAAGGAATAGGGAACTATCGGCACTTCAGCTTTTGCAAAGCTACAATTCCCATCATTCTTGGAAAGACAAAGCTTTAGTTTTGGTTGTCCAGGCATGATAAGAATTGTAGTTTTGCAAGGTTCCCCATCCCTAGTTTAGATGCAAACATCAGAGGTCTGCCTTATTCATAGAGATAGGATCACAGAATCTCCATCCCATCTTTATGAGATACTGTACAAGGCCAAATTCACAAATGGATGTCTTTACAATGAATAGGGCGCATCTGTCCATTATAGGGATAGGGCTGCATTGTAGCTGGATCAGGAAAATGCACAGCAGGGTGTCATTGATCTCCTTCTGTGCAGCCTATAGACAAGCTCATTGCTTCTTCCAGGAAGTCATGCCCCCAGCTATTACATAATGTGATAGTATTACCTCAACTCATCATGAATGACAATCCTGAGCTGTGGTAGGGGACAGTGAGAAGGTGGGAAGAAACAGAGTACAAATGACCCTGACCTAAAGAGAGGGTTATTAGAGCAGACATACTATCCCTGTCCTAGCCCAAATATCTCTGTTCATTTATATTGTGTCCATAGACAAAAATTGCTCTCAGTGGGATACATGTTCAATATCTGAACTTTCCTTTCAACCATATACTGTACATGCACATTCAATCTAGACATAGAGCAATATAGTTCTGATCAAGATGAGAGTAAATAGGGATTATCCTTGATTGTTACTAAAAGGGCACTCCGGAGAAAAAAAAGATTTACACAGAAAGTCACAATCATCTGTATATTACCTCTATTGACACACTGCTCCCTACTGCCACCACTGTCCATGTTGGGAACTGACCAGAGTAGAAGCAAACCACTCCTTCCTTGGGGGCATACTGCAGCCGATAATTACTGTAAGACTTAAAGGGGTTATCCAGGATTAGAAAAATCGAACAGCATTCTTCTGAAAACAGCTCCACACATGACCCCAGTTTGTTTGTGGTATTACAAATCAGGTCCAATGAAGTGAAAGGAGGTGAATTGTAATACTGCGCACAACCTGAAGACAGGTGTGGCACTGTTTTCAGGAGAATGCTGCTAGGGTTTTCTAACGCTGGATAACCCCCTTTAAATGTTATAAATGCAAGTTACATATTTGTATAACTTATGGCACCAGTTTATTTGAAAATATTTTTTAAAATTAAATTTCAAATTAAATGAGAAGTCCCACCAAATTGCAAAAAGTCAGGAAGCCAGGGGATGCTGGAAAATAATAAAGTAAACTTACTTATCCTCGTGTCCCATAGTGCCGCTCCCGGTCTTCCCGCTCTTCCAGCTGCAACGTCACTTACCCGCTCAGCCAATCAATGACTTGGTCAGGACACTGGCAGGCTCAGCCGGGCCATTTTGTTGCAGCAGAAAAGTACTGGAGTGGCCGTCAGAAGAGTGGCCGTCAGTGGGGTGGTGCAACGGTGGCACAGTGACGGGTGAGTTTAGGTTGTATTTTTATTTTCCTGCAATCCCCCCCCCTTCCTCCTTTTTTAAAATTTGATGGGACTTCTTTAATTTCTAACCAAGGAGGATGAGAGAATAGATAACAAGACATCCCTTGTCCAGGAACCATATACTGTTAGCTCTCTATCACGAATAAAATAGACAGCTACATCACAATTTACTTAATAGAGGTGTCTTATGCTGGGTTTACACGAAACGATAATTGGCCCGATCGTACGATTAACGATTTCATAACTATCAGCATTTAGACGGTACGATATATCGTACGGAAAAAATCGTTTTGCGATCGTTTTAAGATCGCGCGCCCGTAGCCCGGCCCCCCGCTCATCCGCAGCCCGCCCCCACGGTCAACCGTAGCCCCCTGCGCTGGCTCGATCTCCACCGCCGCCGACCCGATCGCCACCCCGCCGCCGCCGCTCTGATCGCCACCCCCGCCGCTCCGGTCGCCCCCTCCCCTGCCGCCGCTCCGATTGCTGCCGCTGCTCTGATCGCCCCCCCCGCAAGCATACCTTACCTGCTCGGTGTAGCGGGTGTTCGAAATTCCCGGCTCCCCTCTTCAGCCAATCAATGCACTGAAGAGGGGAGCCGGGAATTTCGAACACCCGCTATGCCGAGCAGGTAAGGTATGCTCGTGGCCGGGGCGGCAGGGGCGATCGGATCGGCGGCGGCGGGGGGGGGAAGGGGGGGGTTGGTGCGATCGGAGCGGCTGGGGTGGCGATCGGAGCAGTGGCGGCGGGGGTGGCAATTGGAGCGGCGGGGGTGGCGATCGGGCCAGCGCAGGGGGCCGCGGATGAGCGGGGGGCCGGGCTGTGGATGAGCGGGGGGAACGATCGGCAAATTTTTTACGAACGACGATTTAAGAAGAAGTTAAAAGATCAAAACAAACGATTTCTCGCTTGTCGTTCGATCGTTCGCTGCGTTTACACGTACGATTATCGTTCGAATTCGATCGTTATCGCGCAAATTCGCACGATAATCGTTCCGTGTAAACGCAGCATTATGGTGCGTTTACACAGGCAGATTTATCTGACAGATTTTTGAAGCCAAAGCCAGGAACAGACCATAAACAGGGAACGGGTCATAAAGGAAAGACTGAGCTTTCTCCTTTTTTCAAATCCATTCCTGGCTTTGGTTTCCATAATCTGTCAGATAAATCTATCTGTGTAAACGCACCATAAGGGTCCATTTACACAGAAAGATTATCTGACAGATTATCTGCCAAAGATTTAAAGCAAAAGCCAGAAATGGATTTGAAAAGGGGAGAAATCTCAGGCTTTCCTTTATGACCTGATCTCTGTATAAAGTCCGTTTCTGGCGTTGGCTTCAAACCTTTGGCAGATAATCTGTCAGATAATCTTTCTGTGTAAATGGGTCCTAAGGAGTTGTCTGGGCAAGGAGGGCTGGGGCTGAAGGAAAAATAACAAAGAGGAATACTCACCCAACCTGCTCCCCTGCCACTGCCGCTTTCTCAAGCATCTTATCTCCATGATCCTTTACTTTCCCTTTCCTGTGAGACAGGAACTGCCCTCTCACCTAATCACTGCATAGCAGTTTCTGCCCACATGGCACGCCACATAAACTACAAACACAGGGGCCGTGACTGGACGCTCGGAGAACCAGCAGCAGCAGAGGAGCAGACAAGGTGAGTATACCTCTTTTTTCCCAGCAGCCACAGCAACATATGCAAAAACCTTCCCTGCCCAGACAGCCCCTTCAATCCTCATAATTTCTTCTCCACATGCAATAAATCCGTCACAATAAATGTACATGTTCTCGCTGCTAGTGAAAAGATTCTCATATAATCGGACAGGAAGTACTGCAATGAGTATTGGATGGAGCTGTAAGCCCCAATTTACTTATTATCCACTCACTGACAGCACCAGATTGTTTGCATTAAGGACCGGACACCAAGGAATCCTTCTAGTGTTGGGAAGATGGAAAGGCAGACAATACATTTGATAAGTAATGCACCTACTTTAGCAATGGCACTTGGGCTGAGATCTCCCAGGTGAATGCAAGCACTCGTCTTGCTAATGATGTATAATGCACACATTATCTGTGGTTGTTAATACAATACCATTTCAGGCCATGCTTTTTGCTCTCTTAATTTCCTCCTAAGTGTGTCGGTTCAACTTGGCCCCCATTCTTTAGGTCCATTCAGCATATATCATCCCATCTGGCCTTCTTAAATGTTTAAATCAACAGTTTTACAATGTAGGCGTTATCAGTACTGAAGTAAAATCCCTTTTATGACGGGTTTCAGCCTAGCTTGCTAAGATCTAACTTATAGGTTTGAAGATCCTGCTCGTACATTGGAAAATCTCATGTAGATATAGCTACTTTACTTTTATTGCTTCCTTTATGAGTAGGACAAGGATGGGGATATCACATAGCTTATCATTGCCCTGCAAATCGCCTCTGTTGGGATGGGCTACAGGGTGTGTGGCCTGTCTGCCTATGGGGGAGCACTTGGCTATCTAGAGGGCAGAACCTACCTGCTGGGGGATAATACCTACTGGGGGAACTTATCTACCATGGGGAACACCTGGCAACCTACAACTGAGCAGCCACCTACTGGGGGCATATACCTACCAGGGCACCAGCTACCTATTGGGGGAACTGATCTAACTATGGGGGCACCTGGCCACCTAAAGGGGTCAACTACCTCCTGTGGACAGCTACTAGTGGACACCTGGTTAACTACAGAGGAGTAACTACATACTAGGGGAGGCATTTATTAGAGATGAGCAAACCTGGTTCGGGTTCGAGTCCATCCGAACCCGAACGATCGGCATGTGATTAGCGGTGGCTGCTGAAGTTGGATAAAGCTCTAAGGTTGTCTGGAAAACATGGATACAGCCAATGACTATATCTATGTTTTCCACATAGCCTTAGGGCTTTATCCAAGTTCAGCAGCCACCGCTAATCAAATACCGAAAGTTCAGGTTCGGATGGACTCAAGCATGCTGGAAGTTCGCTCATCTCTAGCATTTATCTATCTACTGGGGGATATATATCTACTTGAGGCACATATCTAACTATTGGAGGGCAACTACCTACTAGGTAAGGCACCTGTCTACCTACATATCTACTCAAAAGCGAACAGCTATCTAAAAGTGGCACCTACCTTCCAAGAGGGGCATTCTTTTCATTTGGGTCACTTTAGGTTTGGATAAGGTGAAGATGAGGGGAAAGATGCATAACCTAAGACGTTTGTCTGACAGCTTCTGCGGATACGAGTCATGGACGGAAGAAGTTGTTGTGGTGGTCTGGGTCAAATGGAGAAAAGAAAAAGAAATGGAGAAAAGAAATGGAGAAATGAAAAAGTTGTTGTGGTGGTCTGAGTCAAATGGAGAAAAGAAATTGTGTGCCCCCTGTGAGACACTGAATGTAACTGCATGTAATCCCTTATACGGTCTGCTGAGGTTATGCATTTACTATATGGTCATGGTATGGGTGATATTGGTCTGTGTATAGGGTGTTTTGTACAGTATGGAGGTAATATTCAGACATTATATTGTTAGGCTGTGTCGCCATGGTCTGGACGTGCTATTTATTCCTTGCATACTGGTGGTTTTGGTAAGGTTGGTGTTAAAATACTGGCTTTTGTTCAGCGACAATATGGTTGTATTAGTCACTGTGTGGCGGCCATAGCACGACTGAATTATATATTCTTTGCATACTAGTTTTATTGGTAATGCTGGTCTTGCTGTAATGGATTTGGTCAGTTACACTATGATGGCAATACTGGTATTATTTAGTAGCTATTCTCAATGGAAAAAAAGAGAGAGGGGGTCGGCACTACTAGTTGAAACTACATAAACCAAAAGGAAGGTAGCTCTAGAAAACCTGCATATGTGGTGCCACCATACAATTGCAATAAGCAAGTTCATTCCAGTGGTAACATATAGTAAAAGAAACAGCGTGGTGCACTCACCATTTTGCAGTTGTGTTGCTTATTGAAGATTAAAGTATGTCCATAGTTTAATCCATGCGGGTATTGTGTGGACGCCAACACCCTCCACTGGGATGACAGACTTGTGGTGGTTTTGGTAAGGTTGGTGTTAAAATACTGGCTTTTGTTCAGTGACAATATGGTTGTATTAGTCACTGTGTTGCGGCCATAGCATGACTGAATTATATATTCTTTGCATACTAGTTTTATTGGTAATGTTGGTCTTGCTGTAATGGATTTGGTCAGTTACACTATGATGACAATACTGGCAGGGCCGTATTTGCCACTAGGCACCCGTGGTCCGGTGCCTAGGGCGGCGCCCTGCAGGGGGCGGCACCTATAGGGATCAAAATATATATTTTTTTAATAAAAAAAATATTTTTAACCCCCGCCGCCCTAGGTACCGGACCGCGGGTGCCTTGTCCGCGGCCGGGGGGGGGGGGGGGGCACACCGCCGCTGCCGCCACCGTTGTGCAGCCCCGGGGCATCCGGGGTGAGCTCCTTCCGGCACACGCTGCTTCTATCTCAGGCCGGCAGCTCACCCCTGCAGCCCCGCAGTGCCCGAACTTCTTCCTGCTCGGCGCGATGACGTGCACTGCGGGGCTGCGGGGGGGGGGGCTGCCGGCCTGAGATAGAAGCAGCGTGTGCCGGAAGGAGCTCACCCCGGACGCCACAAAGCTGCTTTGGGGGGACCTGACCGGTCTGCCTCTGCCCCCGGCTGTTCCCTCTTCCCCCTGCCTATGCCCCCATCTGCTCCCCCTGCCTGTGCCCCCCATCTGCTCCCCCTGCCCCATCTGCTCCCCCTGCCTGTGCCCCCCCTGCCCCCATCTGCTCCCCCTGCCTGTGCCCCCCATCTGCTCCCCCTGCCTGTGCCCCCCCTGCCCCCATCTGCTCCCCCTGCCTGTGCCCCCCATCTGCTCCCCCTGCCTGTGCCCCCCATCTGCTCCCCCTGCCTGTGCCCCCCATCTGCTCCCCCTGCCCCCATCTGCTCCCCCTGCCTGTGCCCCCCCTGCCTGTGCCCCCCATCTGCTCCCCCTGCCCCCATCTGCTCCCCTTGCCTGTGCCCCCCATCTGCTCCCCCTGCCCCAATCTGCTCCCCCTGTCTGTGCCCCCCATCTGCCCTCATCTGCCCCCTTTGCCTGTGCCCCCCATCTGCTCCCCCTGCCCCCATCTGCTCCCCCTGCCTGTGCCCCCAGCTGCTCCTCTGCTTCCCAGTTGCTCCCTCTTCTCCCCTTGTCCCCCCCAGCTTCTCCCCTGCCACCCCAGCTGCCCCCATCCTCTCCCTGCCAACCCCAGCGGCTTCCCCCTGCCCCCCTCAGATGCTCCCCCTGCCTCCCCAGATTCTCGCCCTTGCCCCTGCCACCCCCAGCTGCTCCCCTTTCCGTCACCCCAGCTTTTCCCCCTGTCTCCCCCAGCTGCCTCCCTTCCCCAGTCACCCCAGTCACCCCCAGCTGCCTCCCTTCCCCAGTCACCCCAGCTGCCTCCCTTCCCCAGTCCCCCCCCAGCTGCCTTCCTTCCTCAGCCCCCCAGCTGCCTTCCTTCCTCAGCCCCCCAGCTGCCTCCCTTCCCCAGCCCCCCCCAGCTGCCTCCCTTCCCCTGTCACCCCCAGCTGCCTCCCTTCCCCAGTCACCCCAGCTGCCTCCCTTCCCCAGTCACCCCCAGCTGCCTCCCTTCCTCAGCCCACCCCAGCTGCCTCCCTTTCCTAGTCACCCCCAGCTGCCTCCCTTCCCTAGTCACCCCCAGCTGCCTCCCTTCCCCAGTCCCCCCCAGCTGCCTCCCTTCCTCAGCCCCCCCAGCTGCCTCCCTTCCCCAGTCACTCCCAGCTGCCTCCCTTCCCCAGTCCCCCCCAGCTGCCTCCCTTCCCCAGTCACCCCCAGCTGCCTCCCTTCCTCCGCCCCCCCACCTGCCTCCCTTCCCCAGTCACCCCCATCTGCCTCCCTTCCCCAGTCACCCCCAGCTGCCTCCCTTCCCCAGTCACCCCCATCTGCCTCCCTTCCCAAGTCACCCCCAGCTGCCTCCCTTCCTCAGCCCCCCCCCAGCTGCCTCCCTTCCTCAGCCCCCCCCCAGCTGCCTCCCTTCCTCAGCCCCCCCCCCAGCTGCCTCCCTTCCTCAGCCCCCCCCAGCTGCCTCCCTTCCCCAGTCACCCCCAGCTGCCTCCCTTCCTCAGCCCCCCCCAGCTGCCCGCCTGCAGACGAGTTGTGGTCAGAGAAGTCTTCATGATGGTTGCGCCAGATGGAGAAGAAAGCAAAAAGTGAGCAACGGCAATGGGAGAAGACGTCACCTGTGAGTCATAAGTAACTGCACTGTAAACAATTCTATAGTGTGCAGAGCCTGTGTACCATTGGGGTCTAAATGGGTCAGTGTATGGTTTGCGGTAGTGTACTGACACAGCCCCGCGTACACTACAGTACACTAGCGCAAACTTTTTAAACTAGAATCAAACTACAACAGCTGCAGGCACTACAACTCCCAGCATATGCTGAGGGCTGCAGACTGTCAGTACATGCTGGGAGTTGTAGTGCCTGCAGCTGTTGTAGTTGGGCCCTAGGTGGCATATAAGAATATATAGATCAATGGGGGCTCAGTGCAGGGAAGTGACCCCAGAACATCACTAATTGGGGATAGAACAAAAAACATCTCCCCCTACCATATTAGTGATATTCTGGGGTCACTTCCCTGCACTGAGCCCCCACAGATCTCTGTATTATTATATGCCACACAGCATCCAGTGTATAATGCACCTAGGACCCAACTACAACAGCTGCAGGCACTACAACTCCCAGCATGTACCGACAGTCTGCAGCCCTCAGCATATGCTGGGAGTTGTAGTGCCTGCAGCTGTTGTAGTTGGGTCCTAGGTGCATTATACACTGGATGCTTTGTGGCATATAAGAATACATAGATCTGTGGGGGTTCAGTGCAGGGAAGTGACCCCAGAACATCACTAATAGGGGATAGAACAAAAACATCTCCCCCTATATCTTAGTGATGTTCTGGGGTCACTTCCCTGCACTGAGCCCCCACAGATCTCTGTATTCTGATCTCCCACAAAGCATCCAGTGTATAGGACCCAACTACAACAGCTACAGGAACTAGAACTCCCAGCATGTACTGACAGTCTGCAGCCCTCAGAGTATGCTGGGAGTTGTAGTACAGTGTAGACAGATGTATTGCTGGACCTTCAGGGCTGATGGTTGTCACCCACAGATTGCAGCCTCCAGGAGTCTCAGCACACAGTGATTTATTACAGGGTTGTCCTCTCAGAGACTACAACTCCCAGCATAGCCGGAGAGCTGTATAAATGTAGGGATTTGTCACAGATACAGATGAATTCAGGAAAGGAGCGGGGTCAGCATGTCGTGTCTCACTGGTTCTATATTGGTGGGCCCCAGGTCCCCAGTCCCACACTGGACAGAAGCGGCCCCCAAACTAAGACGTCCCCGGCCTCCTCCCTTCCTCCATCACGTCTGTTTGATGAGAATAGCGGGCATCAAGCAGAGCGGCACCCAAGTGCCAGGGTATATACCATGCATGTAACCAGCCAGTGCCGGGGGGGGGGGGCGCCTCAGCAAGCAAGGTGCCTAGGGCAGCATGAACTCTAAATACAGGCCTGAATACTGGTATTATTTAGTAGCTACAGTATATGACTATTATTTAGGTGTATGTGTGGTGATCCCCCGGATGATGTTGTAGTGGTGGGATGGACGGTCACTTGCTAGATGGAAGTGTGATGCCACCAGGCTCAGACTGGGCCACCGGGAGCTGGGGGATTCCCCGGTGAGCCCCTCCCCCTCCCCCTCTTGCTGGGCCCTGCCCCTGAGCCAGAGAGAGGGGCCTCCCGTTTAGATGATACCTAGTATGGGATGCTCAAGGGGCCCCCTGCTGGCTCCCACACTCCTGTGGTGAGTAAAGATCGGCATCATGGGCCCTCCCCCTGCACTCAGTCAGTGTGGCCCGACTCCTGCACTGCTCTCTTCCTGCCTGTCATCAGGAAGATGCAGGGAGAAGGAGCAGCTGCAGGGCCCTCCATCCCCCTCCCCTCTGCAGTGAAGGCTGTTCTCTCTGTGCTGTATGTGCTGTCGGTGCAGAAGAGAAGGGGGAGGGGCTGCAGGCTGCCAGGGCCTGGCTGGGAGAAGAGGAAGTGGAGATGGAGACAAGAGGACTCCCTGGAGCTTCCTTCCCTGCTTAACATGTGAGTTTGTTAACTGTGTATTTGTCTATCTTTGTACATCTGTGTCATATATATATATATAATTATATATATATATATATATTATATATATATATATGTGTGTGTGTGTGTGTGTGTGTGTGTGTAATCGGTGTTTGTATCATTGTCATTTGTGTTTGCATGTTTGTGCCTATGTAATGTGCTTATCTGTGTGTGTGTGTGTGTGTGAGAGAGAGAGAGAGAGTGCATCTATCATATATATAGTGTATATTATGTGATGTAGTTCTATAGATATTTATATATGTAATCTGCATGCTTTTGTATCTGTGTATCTCTGTTTGTGTGTCTGTCATGTGTCTGTTAGTATGATTACATGTATGTATATATGTAAGGTGTGCTGTGTGCATGTTTGTGTATCTCTGCAGTCATTTTGTGTGTATGTGATGAGAAGTTCCCACTCTGGAGGTCCCAGTTGTGCAGGAGATCTGTGAGGCTTAGGGTCTGATCGGCTGATTCAGGATTCTCACATCAAAGATGATAGGAGTTGTAGTAGACGTAACAGTAAGACTTTAATCAATGGATGACGTGTTTTGTAGAAAACCCTCAATAGATCTGGCGAAGAGGGTTCCCCTCAGAACGCCTCATCCATTGATTAAAGTCTTACTGTTATGTCTACTACTACTCCTATCATCTTTGATGTGAGAATCCTGAATCCGCTGATTGGCGCCTACGCTGATTTACGCAGTTTGGAGACCCATACTCTAGTGCAGTGCTTCTCAAACTGCGCTTCTCACCAGTGAGGCGCCCCCTAGTTGTTGGTGAGGCCCAGCTGGGGAGCCAGTTTTCACAAAGTGACTATGATCTGCACAGTCCTTTTTCTGTTTGCAAAAATCTCCATTTTAGCAACATTATTAACTTATTTTGTACTTGCTTTATAAGTATATAGAGCTTGGGAGATGAGTGAAAGGTAGCCCTAGCATTATTTCCAGCTTTTAAATGGACTTTCACCACAGATAATGAGGCCCAGGCATCCTCTTGGCCAGTCTGTTGAGGCTCAAGCATTGCCTTGGTCTGTTGGGCGAGGCTCCAGTACAAAAAGTTTGAGAAGCGCTAATTTAAGTGGTGATATGTATGGTGATATATGTGGTGATATGTATGGTGATATATGTGGTGATATGTATGGTAATATATGTGGTGATATGTATGGTGATATATGTTGTGATATATGTGGTGATATTTATGGTGATATATGTATGATGATATATGTGGTGATATGTAAGGTGATATATGTGGTGATATGTATGTGATATGTATGATGATATATGGTGATATATGTGGGGATATTTATGGTGATATATGTGGTGATATGTATGGTGATATGTATGGTGATATATGTGGTGATATATGTGGTGATATGTATGGTGATATATGTGGTGATATGTATGGTGATTTGTATGGTGATATATGTGGTAATATCTATAGTGATATATGTGGTGATATGTATGGTGAAATATATGGCCATATATGTGGTGATATTTATGGTAATATATATGGTGATATGTATGGTGATATATATGGTGATATTTATGGTGATATATAAGGTGATATATGTGGTGGTATGTATACTGATACATGTGGTGTTATGAATGGTGATATATGTGGTGATGTATAAGGTGATATGTATGGTGATATATGTGGTGATATGTTTGATGAGATATAAGGTTATATGTATGGTGATATATAATGTGATATATGTGGTGATATATATATATATATATATATATATATATAGTGATATATGTGGTGATATGTATGGTGATTTATGTGGTGATATATGTGGTGATATTTATGGTGATATATGTAGTGATATGTATGGTGATATATAATGTGATATGTGGCGATTAGAGATGAGCGAACCTCGAGCATGCTAGAGTCGATCCGAACCCGAACTTTCGGCATTTGATTAGCGGTGGCTGCTAAACTTAGATAAAGCCCTAAGGCTATGTGGAAAACATGGATATAGTCATTGGCTGCATCCATATTTTCCAGATTTATCCAAGTTCAGCAGCCACAACTAATCAAATGCCGAACGTTCGGGTTTGGATCGAATCGAACCCGAACCCGGTTCGCTCATCTCTAGTGGTGATATATATTTGTTGATATATGTGGTGATATGGATGGTGATATATGTGGTGATATGTATGGTGATTTGTATGGTGATATAAGTAGTGATATGTATGGTGATATATATGGTGATATTTATGGTGATATATGTGGTGATATGTATGGTGATATATGTGGGGATATATGTGGAGATATTTGTGGTGATATGCATGGTGATATATGTGGTGATATTTATAGTGATATGTATGGTGATACATGCTGTGATATGTATAGTTATATATGTGGTGATATTTATGGT
The DNA here is from genome assembly GCF_027789765.1 of Dendropsophus ebraccatus. Classification (NCBI taxonomy): domain Eukaryota; kingdom Metazoa; phylum Chordata; class Amphibia; order Anura; family Hylidae; genus Dendropsophus; species Dendropsophus ebraccatus. The sequence continues at coordinate 31,098 of NW_027208905.1, forward strand.
GATTTGTATGTGATATTAAAGGTAATATATGTGGTGATATGTATACTGATACATGTGGTGTTATGAATGGTGATATATGTGGTGATGTATAAGGTGATATGTATGGTGATATATGTGGTGATATGTTTGATGAGATATGTGGTTATATGTATGGTGATATATAATGTGATATATGTGGTGATATAAATATATATATATATATATATAGTGATATATGTGGTGATATGTATGGTGATTTATGTGGTGATATATGTGGTGATATTTATGGTGATATATGTATGATGATATATGTGGTGATATGTAAGGTGATATATGTGGTGATATGTATGTGATATATATGATGATATATGGTGATATGTGGTGATATATGTGGGGATATTTATGGTGATATGTATGGTGATGTATGTTGTGATATGCATGGTGATATATGTTGTGATATGTATGGTGATATGTATGGTCATAAATGTGGTGATATTTATGGTGATATATGTGGTGATATGTATGGTTATTTGTATGGTGTTATATGTGGTAATATCTATAGTGATATATGTGGTGATATGTATGGTGATATGTATGGTCATATATGTGGTGATATTTATGGTGATATGTATGGTGATTTGTATGGTGATATATATGGTGATATGTATTGTGATATATATGGTGATATATGTGGTGGTATGTATACTGATACATGTGGTGTTATGAATGGTGATATATGTGGTGATGTATAAGGTGATATGTATGGTGATATATGTGGTGATATGTTTGATGAGATATGTGGTTATATGTATGGTGATATATAATGTGATATATGTGGTGATATAAATATATATATATATATATATATGTGGTGATATGTATGGTGATTTATGTGGTGATATATGTGGTGATATTTATGGTGATATATGTATGATGATATATGTGGTGATATGTAAGGTGATATATGTGGTGATTATTTATGGTGATATGTGGTGATATATGTGGGGATATTTATGATAATATGTATGGTGATGTATGTTGTGATATGCATGGTGATATATGTTGTGATATGTATGGTGATATGTATGGTCATAAATGTGGTGATATTTATGGTGATATATGTGGTGATATGTATGGTTATTTGTATGGTGTTATATGTGGTAATATCTATAGTGATATATGTGGTGATATGTATGGTAATATGTATGGTCATATATGTGGTGATATTTATGGTGATATGTATGGTGATTTGTATGGTGATATATATGGTGATATGTATTGTGATATATATGGTGATATGTATAGTGATATATAAGGTGATATAGGTGGTGGTATGTATACTGATACATGTGGTGTTATGAATGGTGATATATGTGGTGATGTATAAGGTGATATGTATGGTGGTATATGTGGTGATATGTTTGATGAGATATGTGGTTATATGTATGGTGATATATAATGTGATATATGTGGTGATATATATATATATATATAGTCAGTGTCGGACTGGAGTGCCTTGGGCCCACCAGGGGAAATCATTCTTAGGGCCCACCCTTCAGCCACCATACTTATCTATGGTAACATTAATAAGGGTCCAGTTACACTGCGTGATTTGGGGCAGTATGGGGCTGCAAACGATTACTAATCAGCAGGGCAGGAATACACAGAGATGTGCAGCCGACAGCAATGATTTTTACAGCCGCACAAAAGATCAAATCAGCCGACTATGGGGCATTTGCTTGTCAGCTGATCTCTGACACTTTTACATGGGGCTTCCTAGGAGCGCTTGTTACCGATAATTGGCCGGTGTAATTGGCTATAAGACAATTTCCTTTGTATGATAACACTGTATACTTAGATACAAAAGTCATACAGCTACCAATGACACCAGTATATAAAGAGCAAATATCCCCCACATATTGCCGCCATACTATTACTGACCAGATGCTGTATACTGAGACTGATTTTACCAATATACCATTATATAGGCGGGAAATATTATCACCATACATATTACCGCCACAATTACCGCCATACTGTTACTGACCAGATCCTGTATACTGATAGTGATATTACTAATAATACCGGTATCAGAGGGAAATATTATCACCATACATATTACCGCCATACTGTTACTGAACAAATCCTGTATACCAATAATACCAGTATACAAGGGGAAAATTATTACCGCCACACCACAACCAATACCATCACTATATTGTTACTGACCAAATCTAGTATACTAAGAACAATAAAAAACAGTACCGGATTACAAGCAACAAATACCACCACATACTGACAAATACCACCACATACTGACTAATACCACCACATACTGACTAACGCCACCACTGCTACTGACTAATACCACCACATACTGACTAACACCACCACTGCTACTGAATAAGATTCACTGTACACAGATCACCATCACCTCATCCAGTCATATAGAGGTAGACACAGCTCTACACAGGTTCTCTAACCCATATACATTACAGTGCAAATATATCAGGTGCCTCACAGGGGACGTTCCTTTCTGATCGGAGTTCTTCCCTTTCATCTTCTCCATCCGTCCTGGGCCATAATGAGAACTTCTATGAGCCACGAATCCACAGAATCTGCCAGAGAAACATATTAGGCTCCTCACTATGTCACCATCCTCATCTCTCTACAAACTGCACATCTGTATTGGCCCCTGTACGCACCTCACTCTAATATATATATATATATATATATATATATATATTCCTTACAGTATATGGTCCCCCTCTGTTGTCCCCCTTATAAATGGCACCTCATATTGTCCATCCCCCATATAGGTACTCCCCTTATGCTGTCCATCCCCATATATATAGCCCCCTCAAGTTGTCCTTCTTCAATATAGATATCCTCATGTCCATTCACCCCATATGGCCCCTTCATGTTGTCGATTCCTCAGTAATAGCCCCCTCATGTTGTCCATTGCCCCCTATAGCCCCCTCATGTTGTCCAACCCCCCATAGCCCCCTCATGTTTTTCCATCTCCCCATAGCCCCCTCATGTTGTCCATTGCCCCCTATAGCCCCCTCATGTTGTCCAACCCCCCATAGCCCCCTCATGTTTTCCATCTCCCCATAGCCCCCTCATGTTGTCCATCCCCCCCCATATGTTTTCCATTCCCACTATAGCCCACTATAGTCCATTGCCCCCTATAGCCCCCTCATGTTGTCCAACCCCCCATAGCCCCCTCATGTTTTCCATCTCCCCATAGCCCCCTCATGTTGTCCATCCCCCCCCATATGTTTTCCATTCCCACTATAGCCCTCTCATGTTGTCCATCCCCCCCTATAGCCCCCTCATGTTGTCCATCCCCCCCTTATAGCCCCCTCATGTTGTCCACCCCCCCTATAGCCCCCTCATGTTTTCCATCTCCCCCCTATAGCCCCTCATGTTGTCCATCTCCCCCATAGCCCCCTCATGTTGCCAACCCCCCCTATAGCCCCCTCATGTTGTCCATCCCCCCCTATAGCCCCCTCATGTTGTCCACCCCCCCTATAGCCCCTCATGTTTCCATCTCCCCCCTTATAGCCCCCTCATGTTGTCCATCTCCCCCCATAGCCCCCTCATGTTGTCCATCCCCCCCTATAGCCCCTCATGTTGTCCATCCCCCCCTATAGCCCCCTCATGTTGTCCATCCCCCCCTTATAGCCCCCTCATGTTGTCCATCCCCCCCCTATAGCCCCCTCATGTTGTCCATCCCCCCTATAGCCCCCTCATGTTGTCCATCTCCCCCCTATAGCCCCCCTCATGTTGTCCATCTCCCCCCTATAGCCCCCTCATGTTGTCCATCTCCCCCCCATGTTGTCCATCTCCTCCCCATGGTTGTCCATCCCCCCCCCTCATGTGTGTCCATCTCCCCCCCTCTCATGTTGGTCCATCTCTCCCCCATTGTTGTCCATCTCACCCCCCTCATGTTGTCCATCTCTCCCCCCATGTTTGTCCATCTCCCCCCCTCATGTTGTCCATCTCTCCCCCCCATGTTGTCCATCTCTCCCCCCCATGTTGTCCATCTCTCCCCCCTCATGTTGTCCATCTCTCCTCCCCATGTTGTCCATCTCTCCCTCACCCACCTCATGTTGTCCATCTCTACCCCACCCCCCTCATGTTGTCTATCTCTCCCCTCCCCTCATGTTGTCCATCTCTCCCCCACCCCCCCTCATGTTGTCCATCTCTCCCCCATGTTGTCCATCTCCCCCCCCCTCATGTTGTCCATCTCCCCCCCTTCATGTTGTCCATCTCCCCCCCTTCATGTTGTCCATCTCCCCCCCCCCTTCATGTTGTCCATCTCCCCCCCTTCATGTTGTCCATCTCCCCTTCATGTTGTCCATCTCCCCCCCCCATGTTGTCCATCTCCCCCCCATGTTGTCCATCTCCCCCCCCCATGTTGTCCATCTCTCCCTCCCCATGTTGCCATCTCCCCCCCCCCCATGTTGTCCATCTCCCCCCCTCATGTTGTCCATCTCTCCCCCATGTTGTCCATCTCCCCCCCCCCCATGTTGTCCCTCTCTCCCCTCCCCATGCTGTCCATCTCCCCCCCCATGTTGTCCATCTCCCCCCCCATGTTGTCTATCTCTCCCCCCTCAGTTGTCCATCTCCCCCCCATGTTGTCCATCTCTCCCCCATGTTGTCCATCTCTCCCCATGTTGTCCATCTCGCCCCTCATGTTGTCCATCTCCCTCCCCCTCATGTTGTCATCTCCCCCCCCCCCCGGTTGTCCATCTCCCCCCCCCATGTTGTCCATCTCCCCCCCCATGTTGTCCATCTCTCCCCCCCTCATGTTGTCCATCTCTCCCCCCCATGTTGTCCATCTCTCCCCCATGTTGTCCATCTCTCCCCCCCATGTTGTCCATCTCTCCCCCATGTGGTCCATCTCCCCCCCCCTCATGTTGTCCATCTCCCCCCCTCATGTTGTCCATCTCCCCCCCCCTCATGTTGTCCATCTCCCCCCCCTCTGTTGTCCATTCGTCCCCCCCATGTGTTCCATCTCCCCCCCATGTTTGTCCATCTCCCCCCCCATGTTGTCCATCTCCCCCCCTCATGTTGTCCATCTCCCCCCCCTCATGTTGTCCATCTCCCCCCCCTCATGTTTTGTCCATCTCCCCCCCATTGTGTCCATCTCCCCCCCCATGTTGTCCATCTCCCCCCCCATGTTGTCCATCTCCCCCCCTCTCATGTGTCCATCTCTCCCCCATGTTGTCCATCTCCCCCCCCCCTCATGTTGTCCATCTCTCCCCCCCCCCCCCATGTTGTCCATCTCTCCCCCCTCATGTTGTCCATCTCTCCTCCCCATGTTGTCCATCTCTCCCTCACCCACCTCATGTTGTCCATCTCTCCCCCACCCCCCTCATGTTGTCCATCTCTCCCCTCCCCTCATGTTGTCCATCTCCCCCCCTCATGTTGTCCATCTCTCCCCTCCCCTCATGTTGTCCATCTCCCCCCCCCCATGTTGTCCATCTCCCCCCCTCATGTTGTCCATCTCCCCCCCCCTCTCATGTTGTCCATCTCTCCCCCATGTTGTCCATCTCCCCCCCTCATGTTGTTTATCTCTCCCCCCCATGTTGTCCATCTCTTCCCCCTCATGTTGTCTATCTCTCCTCCCCATGTTGTCCATCTCTCCCTCACCCACCTCATGTTGTCCATCTCTCCCTCACCCACCTCATGTTGTCCATCTCTCCCCCACCCCCCTCATGTTGTCCATCTCTCCCCTCCCCTCATGTTGTCCATCTCTCCCCCACCCCCCCTCATGTTGTCCATCTCTCCCCTCCCCTCATGTTGTCCATCTCTCCCCCACCCCCCTCATGTTGTCCATCTCCCCCCTATGATAAAAAAACAAAACCGAAACTCAAACTCACCTGTCAACACGCTCCCCCGTCGTTGGTCCTCTTCTCCTCTGTTCCCCGACAGACGAGCAGCTCCTGGTCCTGGACAGCGCCATCAACACTGAGCTCCGTGCGCGCCGCAGCGGCTGGGACTTCCGGTATGCGCTACGTGAACCGGAAGTCCTAGCAGCCGCACCGCGCACAGAGCTCAGTGGTGATGACGCTGCCGGGACCAGCAGCTGCTTATCTGTCGGGGGCGGGCGGCGGCGGCAGCACCCTTGTGATCGCAAGCTTGCGATCACAAGGAAGGGAAGGTGCCGGCCAGCTATCGGCGGCTGAGTGGGCCCCCCAGGAGCACGGGGGCCCCCGATGCGGGGGGACCGTGCTCCCTGACTGGGGGGCGGGGTCTACTCCTGCTTGGGGCCCACCAGGGGTTTCCCCGGTCCCCCGGTGGCCCAGTCCGCCCGTGTATATAGTTAGATATGTGGTGATATTTATGGTGATATATGTAGTGATATGTTTGGTGATATATAATGTGATATGTGGTGATTAGAGATGAGCGAACCTCGAGCATGCTCGAGTCGATCCGAACCCGAGCTTTCGGCATTTGATTAGCGGTGGCTGCTTAACTTAGTTAAAGCCCTAAGGCTATGTGGAAAACATGGATATAGTCAATTATCCAAGTTCAGCAGCCACAACTAATTAAATGCCAAACGTTCGGGTTTGGATCGACTCGAACCCGAACCCGGTTCGCTCCATCTCTAGTGGTGATATATATTTGTTGATATATGTGGTGATATGGGATGGTGATATATGTGGTGATATGGATGGTGAAATGTATGGTGATATATGAGGGAGGGCGAAACGAGCGCAGTATAGTGCAGCCCGTACATGACAGGGTGGGCAGGAAGGGGTTAAGCTAGGGAAGCTGACGGCGAGCAGGGTTGCTATAGTGAGGGGGCAGCAGCCAGTCAGAAGTGCGGGGCTTTAGGAACGAACCAATAGGGGTAGTGTTAGGAGCGTGGGGGGAGTGCCATGGCTGGGGGGTAGAAATAGGTTGGGGGGAGGAGTTACCTTAGTCAGCAGCGTCCGGACCCGAGACAGCCCGCCCGCCCCGCCCTATTGTTTTGCCCTGGCCGGTGGTGTGGGGCTCGTTCCTGATCATCGTCGCGGCAGCCCGCGGAGGGGTGGTCACGGATGGCCCTGAGTGAGTTGGGTTCAGGGGCTCATTTAAAGTGATGGGAAACCCCTGTTTTGTTATCTGCAGTTCGGTTTGGGATTTGGTGCAGGTGGTTACCGCTTAAGCGGTTATTCTGAGGTTCCATAGGAACCAGGTGGATAGCAGTACATGGCATATTTGCCATCCCTGAGCCGGCGCGGTGCGACTGGGGGTTCTATAGATTACACTTGTACTGCTTGGTTGGGCCATCCGTTACCTCCCCATGTTGTGGCTATGTTTACAAAGTGCAATTAAAGTTATATATATAATGTTTACAGTTATTTATGTTTTTCTATTTAATAAAGAGGCTGCTGTGGCCAGTATTTTCCAACGTACTCAGTGTGGTGTCCGTTATTGGGGTGGGGGTGGGTAAAAAGGGAACTGTTAAAGTGAGGGGTAACGCTGGGTATGGGGTTTGTTCTTCTACCCCGTAATCTGCCTTACCCGGGTCATGGCGACATAAGTGGTGATATGTATTGTGATATATATGGTGATGTATGTGATGATATAAGTGGTGATATATATGGTGATATAGGTGGTGATATATATGTTGTGATATGTATGGTGATATATGTTGTGATATGTATGGGTATATGTATGGTCATATGTGTGGTGATATTTAAGGTGATATATGTGGTGATATGTATGGTGATTTGTATGGTGATATATGTGGTGATATCTATGGTGATATATGTGGGTATATATGTTTAGATACATGTGGTGATATGTATGGTGATATATGTGTTGGTGTGTGTATATATAGGGTGATATATGTGGTGATATGTATGGTGATATATGTGGGGATATATGTGGAAATATTTGTGGTGATATTTATGGTGATATGTATGGTGATATATGTGCTGATATGTATAGTGATATATGTAGTGATATATATGCTGACATATGTGGTGATATAAATGATGATATGTATGGTGATATATGTGTGATATGTATAGTGATATGTATGATCATATAGGTGGTGATATATGTGGTGATATGTTTGGTGATTTGTATTTTGATATATGTGGTAATATGTATGGTGATATGTATGGCCATATATATGGTGATATTTATGGTGATATATGTGGTGATATGTATGGTGATTTGTATAGTGATATTTATGGTGATATGTTATGGTTATATATATGGTGATATTTATGGTGATATCTGTAGTGATATATAAGGTGATATATGTGGTGATATGTATACTGATACATGTGGTGTTATGAATGGTGATATATGTGGTGATGTATAAGTTGATATGTATGGTGATATATGTGGTGATATGTATGGTGATTGTATGGTGATATTTATGGTGATATATGTGGTGATATGTATGGTGATATATGTGGGGATATATGTGGAGATATTTGTGGTGATATGCATGGTGATATATGTGGTGATATGTATAGTGATATATGTAGTGATATATATATGCTGATATATGTGGTGATATGTATGGTGATATATGTGGGGATATATGTGTAGATATTTGTGGCGATATGTATGGTGATATATGTGGTGATATATGTAGTGATATACATGCTGATATATGTGGTGATATAAATGGTGATATGTATGATGATATATGTTGTGATATGTATGGTAATATGTATGGTGATATTTGTGGTGATATTTATGGTGATATATGTGGTGATATGAATGGTGATTTGTATGGTGATATATATGGTGATATGTATGGTGATATATGTGGTGATATGTACACTGTTATATGTAGTGATATATATGCTGATATATGTGATGATATAAATGGTGATATGTATGGTGATATATATTGTAATATGCATGGTGATATATGTTGTGATATGTATGGTGATATGTATGGTCATATATGTGGTGATATTTATGGTGATATATGTGGTGATATGTATGTGATATGTATGATTATTTAGGTAATAACTATGGTGATATATGTGGTGATATGAATGGTGATATGTTTGGTCATATATGTGGTGATTATTATGGTGATATATGTGGTGATATATATGGTGATATATATGGTGATATATATGGTGATATGTATAGTGATATATAAGGTGATATATGTGGTTATATGTATACTGATACATGTGGTGTTATGAATGGTGATATATGTGGTCATGAATAAGGTGATATGTATGGAGATATGTATGGTGATTTTTATGGTGATATATATGGTGATATGTATGGTGATATATGTGGTGATATTTATGGTGATATATAAGGTGATATATGTGGTGATATGCTTACTGATTCATGTGGTGTTATGAATGGTGATATATGTGGTGATGTATAAGGTGATATGTATGGTGACATATGTGGTGATATGTATGGTGAGATATCTGGTTATATGTTTGGTGATATATAATGTGATATATGTGGTGATATATAGTGATATATATGGTGATATGTATGGTGATTTATGTGGTGATATATGTGGTGATATTTATGGTGATATATGTAGTGATATGTAGTGATATATGTGGTGATATATAATGTGATATGTGGGGATATATATGTTGACATATGTGGTGATATGTATAGTGATATATGTGGTGATATGGATGGTAAAATATATGGTGATATAAGTGGCGACCTAAGTGGTGATATGTATGGTGATATATATGGTGATATATGTGGTGATATATATGGTGATATATAATGTGATATGTGGGGATATATATGTTGACATATGTGGTGATATGGATGGTGATATATGTGGTGATATGTGAGGTGATATATGTGGTGATATATATGGTGATATGTGGGGATATATATGGTGATATTTATGGTGATATATGTGGTGATATGTAAGGTGATATATGTGGTGATATGTATGTGATATGTATGATTATTTATGGTGATATTGGTGATATATGTGGGGATATTATGATAATAGTATGGTGATGTATGTTGGTGATATGCATGGTGATATATGTTGTGATATGTATGGTGAAATATATGGCCATATCTGTGGTGATATTTATGGTGATATGTATGGTGATTTGTATGTGATATATATGGTGATATGTATGGTGATATGTATAGTGATATATACGAGTGGAGGACTAATTGATGCACTTTAGGAAACCAATGGAGAGCTTTTTTGTATTTCACATGTGTGGATAAATATATGGTTGTTTCACTGAAGACACGCTTGAGAATGGCAGAGTAGAGGCTGCCGAAACGTCGCGTCTATTTGCTGCAGTCACTATTTTTGATATTATGATATATTGATAAATACCATTTTTGTTTCACAACCTTGGTAGTGCTGCGGACTATTCGTTGTATTATGGACATTCATACCCTGGTTGGGGAATCTGCTGGCACCAAACTACGTTTTACAA
>NW_027208906.1:0-37500 GCF_027789765.1 Dendropsophus ebraccatus
GATAGGGGGGAATAGGAGAAGTGTGTCTATATAATAGGGGGGGAGGAGGAGAAGTGTGTCTATATAATAGGGGGGGAGGAGAAGTGTGTCTATATAATAGAGGGGGGAGAAGTGTGTCTATATAATAGAGGGGGGAGAAGTGTTGTGTCTATATAATAGGAGGGAGAGAAGTGTGCCTATATAATAGGGGGGGAGGAGGAGAAAGTGTGTCTATATAATAGGGGGGAGGAGAAGAATCCCAGGAGTGTGTCTATATCATAGGGGGGGATGAGAAGTGGTGTCTATATAATTGGGGGGAAGGATGAAGTGTGGTCGTATATAATAGGGGGGGGGAGAGAAGTGGTGTCTATATAATAGGGGGGGTGGGGAAGAAGTGTGTCTATCATAATGGGGGGGAGGAGAAGTATGTCTATATCATAGGGGGGAAGGAGAAGTGTGTCTATATAATAGGGGGGAGGCGAAGAGTCCTATATAATAGGGGGGGGGGAGGAGAAGTGTCTATATAATAGATAGGGGGGGGAGAAGTGTGTCTATATAATAGGGGGAGGAGAAGGTTCTATATAATAGGGGGGGGGGAGAAGTGTGTCTATATAATGGGGGGGGAGAAGTGTGTCTATATAATGGGGGGGGAGAAGTGTGTCTATATAATAGGGGGGGGAGAAGTTGTGTCTATATAATGGGGGGGGGGAGAAGTGTGTCTATATAATGGGGGGGGAGAAGTGTGTCTATATAATAGGGGGGAGGAGAAGTGTGTCTATATAATAGGGGGGGAGAAGTGTGTCATATAATAGGGGAGGAGAAGTGTGTCTATATAATGGGGGAGAAGTGTGTCTATATAATAGGGGGGGAGGAGAAGTGTCTATATAATAGGGGGGGGGAGGAGAGTGTGTCTATATAATTGGGGGGGGAGAAGTGTGTCTATATAATGGGGGGGGGAGAAGTGTGTCTATATAATAGGGGGGGAGGAGAAGTGTGTCTATATAATAGGGGGGGAGGAGAAGTGTGTCTATATAATGGGGGGGGGGAGAAGTGTTGTATAATATATGGGGGGGAGAAGTGTGTCTATAATAAGTGGGGGGAGAATGTGTGTCTATATAATTGGGGGAGGGGAGAAGTGTGTCTATATAATGGCTGTGGGGGGAGGAGAGAAGTGGTCTTCTATATAATAAGGGGGGAGGAGAAGTGTGTCTATATAATAGGGGGGAGGAGAAGTGTGTTATATATATAGGGGAGGAGCAGTGTGTCTCTATAATGGGGAGAAGTGTGTCTATTATACTAGGGGGGGGAGGAGAAGTGTCTATATAATAGGGGGGGGAGGAGCAAGTTGTGTCTATATAGTGGGGGGGGGAGGAGAAGTGTGTCTATATAATGGGGGGGGGGAGAAGTGTGTCTATATAATAGGGGGGGAGGAGAAGTGTGTCTATATAATAGGGGGGGGAGGAGAAGTGTGTCTATATAATGGGGGGGGGAGAAGTGTGTCTATATAATGGGGGGGAGAAGTGTGTCTATATAATGGGGGGGGAGAAGTGTGTCTATATAATGGGGGGGAGAAGTGTGTCTATATAATGGGGGGGAGAAGTGTGTCTATATAATGGGGGGGAGAAGTGTGTCTATATAATGGGGGGGGAGAAGTGTGTCTATATAATGGGGGCGAGAAGTGTGTCTATATAATAGGGGGGGAGGAGAAGTGTGTATATAATAGGGGGGGGGAGGAGAAGTGTGTCTATATAATGGGGGGGAGGAGAAGTGTGTCTATATAATGGGGGGGAGGAGAAGTGTGTCTATATAATGGGGGCGAGAAGTGTGTCTATATAATAGGGGGGGAGGAGAAGTGTCTATATAATAGGGGGGGGAGGAGAAGTGTGTATATAATAGGGGGGGAGGAGAAGTGTGTCTATATAATGGGGGGGGGGGAGAAGTGTGTCTATATAATGGGGGGGAGAAGTGTGTCTATATAATGGGGGGGGGGGAGAAGTGTGTCTATATAATGGGGGGGGAGAAGTGTGTCTATATAATAGGGGGGGGAGAAGTGTGTCTATATAATGGGGAGAAGTGTGTCTATATAATAGGGGGGGAGAAGTGTGTCTATATAATGGGGGGGGGAGAAGTGTGTCTATATAATGGGGGGGAGAAGTGTGTCTATATAATGGGTGGGTAGAAGTGTGTCTATATAATGGGGGGGGGAGTGTGTCATATAATAGGGGGGGAGAAGTGTGTCCATATAATAGGGAGGGAGAAGTGTTGTCTATATAATGGGGGAGAAGTGTGTCTATATAATGGGGGGGGGGGGAGTGGTCTATATAATGGGGGGGAGGAGAAGTGTCTATATAATAGATGGGGGGGAGAAGTTTGTCTATATAATAGATAGGGGGGAGAAGTGTGCCTATATAATAGGGGGGGGGGGGGGGGGAGAGGAGGAGAAGTGTGTCTATATAATGGGGGGGAGGAGAAGTGTGTCTATATAATGGGGGGGGAGGAGAAGTGTGTATATAATAGGGGGGGAGGAGAAGTGTGTCTATATAATGGGGGGGAGGAGAAGTTCTATATAATAGGGGGGGAGGAGAAGTGTGTCTATATAATAGGGGGGGGGGGGGAGGAGAAGTGTCTATATAATAGATAGGGGGGAGAAGTGTGCCTATATAATAGGGGGGAGGAGAAGTTCTATATAATAGGGGGGGAGGAGAAGTGTCTATATAATAGGAGGGGGAGGAGAAGTGTCTATATAATAGATAGGGGGAGAAGTGTGTCTATATAATGGGGGGGAGGAGAAGTGTGTCTATATAATAGGGGGGGGGGAGAAGTGTGTCTATATAATGGGTGGGGAGAAGTGTGTCTATTTAATGGGGGAGAAGTGTGTCTATATAATAGGGGGGGAGAAGTGTGTCTATATAATGGGGGGGAGTGTGTCCGTATAGTGAAGGGGGGGGGTAGCTATATAATAAGGGGGGGGGGTGTGGAGAAGTGTGACTATCCATAGCAACCAATTTCACATAAGTGTTGTTTCTCAAATTGTTCTTGGTAAAATGAAAGCTGAGCTGTGATTGGTTGCAGAATTATACACTATTCAAATGAGAGGACTGAGGACCCTGCGCACAGGAGCTCACGATCTATGAGGAACAGGGTTGAGGCAATAGGTAGGATGTGCTTTAAGAAAGAATGTTTTAGGACATGATTAAAATGGGGGTGTTGGGGGCAACCAATCACAGCTCCTCTATCCTTTTACCAGAGCTTGAAGCTGAGCTGTGATTGGTTGCTGTGGCCAGTTTGCACCAGTCTTAATTTTACACCCTTTGATAAATCTCCCCCTGAGTGTTTTGCGTTTACGAGAACTGCTGCAGCATGAGTGAAGTCCTAGGCTGGCTTCACACTGCGTCTTTACAATTTGTTTAACATAACCATTTTGAATGTGGTCAAATACGGTTTTGTGTAGGCTAAAAAGTTTTTTTTTTTTTATAATGGATGTAAATAGAAAAACATCCAAACGGATTGCAGACAATTACATCAATTTTTTTTATCTATTTAAAAGAAAGAAAAATAAAATAAAACGTATACATTAAATGGACTGCAAAAACGCAGTATGAACCCAGCCTTAACCCTTTAAGGACCGTGCTAACTTTCGTTTTTGCATTTTCATTTTTTCCTCCATGTGCTTAAAAGGCCATAGCACTTGCATTTTACACCTACAGACCCACATGAGCCCTTATTTTTTTGCGTCACTAATTGTACTTCGCAATGACAGGCTGAATTTTTCCATAAAATATGATGCGAAACCAGAAAAAAATTAAATGCGCAGTGAAATTGAAAAAAAAAACGCAATTATTTTTCTTTGGGGGGGCTTCATTTTTACGCCGTGTGTCCTATGGAAAAACTTAGTTGTTATATATGTTCCTCAAGTCATTACGATTAAAACGATATGTAACATGTATAACTTTTATTGTATCTGATGGCCTGTAAAAAATTAAAACCATTGTTAACAAATATACATTCCTTAAAATCGCTCTATTCCCATGCTTATAGCGCTTTTATCCTTTGGTCTATGGGGCTGTGTGAGAAGTCATTTTTTGCGCCATGATGTGTTCTTTCTATCGGTACCTTGATTGCGCATATGCGACTTTTTGATCGCTTTATATTACATTTTTTCTGGATTTGATGCGACCAAAAATGCGCAATTTTGCACTTTGGGATTTTTTTTGCGCTTACACCGTTTACCGTGCGAGATCAGGAATGTGATTAATTAATAGTTCGGGCGATTACGCGCGCGGCGATAAAAAACATGTTTATTTTTTTATTTATTTATTTTTATTTGTAAAATGGGAAAAGGGGGGTCATTCAGACTTTTATTAGTGGAGGGGATTTTTTATTAATAAAAACACTTTTTTTTAACTTTCCCTTACAGTAATATGAAGCCCTCTGGGGGACTTCTATATACACAGAACTGATCTCCCATTGAGATCAATCCTGTGTATATAATAGAGCGATCCATCAGATCGGTGCTCTATTATAATGGTCTGCTGCAGAGCATCTGAATAGATTGCCGAGCCGGGATCAGCGTCATTCCGACGCTGAGCCCCGGCCGGCTCATTAGAACGGATCTCCCCTCCGCGATCGCATCGCGGGGGGGGGGGAGATCCCCCACTGGACACCAGCGAGAGGGGGCACAGCTGCTATTCAAATGCAGCTGTCAGCTTTGACAGCGGCATTTGAATAGTTAATTAGCCGGCCGCGCCGGCTAATACACGCGGTCCCTGGCTGCACTTAGCAACCGGGGACCGCGCGCTGCAGAGAGGGCTCACGCCGGGAGCCCTCTCTGTTTACTCTTAACGGCCGCATGACGGGTATACCCGTCATGCGTCGTTAAGAGGTTAAAGGGGTATTTCCCTCAAACCTAACTTTTGATATGTCGCTGCCCATGGTGAGACTAACAATTCCTTCCATACTTGTTATAAGTCTCCATCCCCCAGTTCTCAGCTGCTGCTTTCTGCTGAAGACACAAAAATATGTGTGTGAGCTTTTCTCTCTGTCTCCCCCTCCTCCTCCCTCTTTTCTGAGACAGCTGGTGTAAACAAATCCCTGGAAGGCTGTATCTGCAACTTCATAGCTTCTTTGTAATGCCAGGAGGGTTAGGGCCCTATTCCACCGGACGATTATCGTTTGCATAATTGTTAACGATTAACAATCTCAAACAACCACTATTGCGAAAGACCTGAAAACGTTCACTCATTCCATGGAACGATAATTGTTACTTATGATCGTAATTGCGATAGTTTTTCTTTGCTATTTATTCGCTATTGCGTTCGTATCTATTGCGAACGACCGAACGATGTCTTATTCAATGCGAACTATTTGCGAACGTTTTGCTAACGAGCAACGATAAAAATAGGTCCAGGTCTTATAAAGCGATCAACGATTTCTCGTTCGGTCGCTAATAGTTGACTGCATTTCAACCGAACGATTATCGTTTAGATTCGAATGATTTAACAATAATCTGAACGATAATCGTCCGGTGGAATAGGGCCCTTAAACTAAGGTCAAGTTGCTGATGAACTCACTTTGATTATCCCTCCCAGCATTACAAAGAAGCTACAATGTTGCAGATACAGCCTGATTGGAACTTGTTTACATCAGCTGCTCAGAAGGGAGAGGGAAGGAGGGGAGATAGAGAGAAAAGCTCACACACAGATTTTTGTGTCTTAAGCAGAAAGCAGCAGCTGAGAACTGGGAGAAGGAGACTGAATAGATAAAAACAAGTATATCAAACGTAATATACAAAATATCAAAAGTTATGCTTGAGGGGAACACCCCTTTAAAAGTGAGAAGTTCAGATTACAGAGATTTTTAGATTAAGGCCTCATTCACACGTTCTTTTGTTTTTCATGACTGTATGTTATGTCTGCAAAAAAATTGTCCAGAGTGCATCCATTTTTTTCGTGGAATAGATTGTGGATCTGTAAATCTACAGATAGTGTGAATAGCGCCTTAGGCCGTGTTTCCACATGAATGCAAGCGGCCAAAACAATGCCCCCTTGTCCAGCTATTAGATATCTCAGGGGGCGTTGTTTCAGCCACATGCCATGTCCTCAAATTTATGAACATGATCTTAGATTGATAGCAGGACGTAGAGACCGGGCAGGGTAGTAGACAGGAGTGGTACTGTAACTAAGGGGCCTATTCCACGGAGCTATAATTGGCCGAATCAGAGCCGAATCAGATCGAGTCATCGGCTGATCGTTCATTTAGGTTCAGACCTAAAATCATAGTTCGCCACCAGCGGATCGCTGCGGTGGAATAGCGGTGCGCGGCGGAGACCGACGATTTTGGCAGCCCCATACAGTACCTGTCCGGGCTGCAGGTCTTCTCCTTCTCTCCCAGGGTCCCGCACGCAGCAGCTTCAGACCGGTGCTGTCTGAACTGACAGACCGCTCAGCCAATCACTGGCCGGGACCTCGCGGCCAGTGATTGGCTGAGCAGTCTGTCATTTCTGACAGCCCCGCTCTGAAGCTGCTGCGCGCGGGACCCCGGGAGAGAAGGAGAAGACCTGCAGCCTGGACAGGTAATGTATGGTGCAAGGACATCGGTAACGATGTCCCTGCAGCCCTCTCTTAACAATTATCGGGGCCGTGGAATAGGCCTAGTAAATGAGCGCCAATCTAGCAGATCAGCGCTTGTTTACATAGTTGATCGGGCCCCCATTGGCCCGTGGAATAGGACCCTAAGACTGTTATTGTCTTAGGCCATGTTCCCCGTTGTGGTCCTTGCATGTACCCTAAACCACATCTCCACCTGGTTACCTATAGCTGCCTGGTGTTGCCAATAATTGTGGCTACTAATTAGGGATGGTCCGAACAGAGTTCGGTTCAGGTTCGTACAAACCCGAACCCTCGGTAATTATTCCCGCTGTCTGCCCGCTCCGTGGAGCGGGCAGATCCGGCGGGAGGACCGTCTGGAAAACTGCGATACAACCATAGACTGTATCCCAGTTTTCCAGGCGTTACTCCCGCTGTATCCGCTCGCTCCACGGAGCTGCCGAGCTCATACGAACCTGAACTTCGGCAGGTTCGGACCATCCCTACTACTAATGAGGAAATGGTGATGCAGTTTCAGCCGCACTCAGGATCACACATGTGGGAACACGGCCTTTTACAGTTTCCTGACAAGTCTGAGTTTCTTCAGTGAGGAATCACCGCTGCCAGATGTTATCCGGAAATCAACAGGGAAATATAAAAGGCTTTACCTACAGAGCTGCTTTGTGTATGGTGCTTCTTCTTCATGTATAATTTTTTTTTTTTCAAAAACAGCTTATTCAAAAACTGTTTTATGCTGCTGTTTTTTTTCACGCACTTTGTGGCGTTTTTCTCCCATAGACCTTCTTAGATTTTTTTTTCCCTGCTCAAAAATAAACGCAAGTGTAAATGTGTGCTGCATTTTTACTCAATTCTTTCTTAGAAATCCCTAAAGCAAGAACCACATGGCTTGGAATGAGAAAAACACAACAAAAAAAGTTGACTGGTTGGTAAATGTATTGCAGCTAAAGACCGTCTGCACAAAGTTAAGGCCAGCTACCAGTCCCATGAAACTAACACATGACAGAAGGACAGGGGGGTTCGGGAGCATAAGAAACCAAGCACAGTAATACCTGGATCACTGAGCACTTTTGTGATCAATCATTTCGGCATTCGAACCACATATCCCCCGAAGCTCTGCTCGCTACTTGGACATTGTCCTGTAGCCAAACAAAATCAGGGGAGATAAATGTCATCTGAACTATTGTTCTGCTGACAGTTAGTGAGGTGTTAGGGTACCAAGGTTACAGGAGTGGGGATTCCTGTCATAATGATGGGAATCCCTGCTCTTAACTGGGGGGCATTAGCCAGAGAGGGACTCGCTGTTGGGCATTTCTGGTGACCCCGGAGCTTCTGCACTGCGATGTTCTCCCTCTCCAGTCGGCCCATGCGCTCAGCTGCATTGTAGACATGTCGGCTTCTTGGGGAGGCAGGACGTCAATGTGCACGGAGCTCGGGTCACCCCCTCAATTCCTTAAACAGCCTTCGACAAGTGCATCCCCCTTCATACTCTCAGCAGTCATGTGCAGGAGGAGAATAAGACCAGCCCCAGAGCTCCTGCACGGTGACATCCTCCCTTACCAGGCAGCCGGCGCACTCTGCATAGGGGACATGCCGGCCACCTGGAGATGAGGGCATCACCGTGCAGGAGCTCTGGGGCTGCTCTCATTCTCCTCCTGCACAAGACTGCAGGTACTATGAAGGGGGATGTTGTTTGTGTATTGGGTGTGACCAGAGCTCTGTGCACAGTGACCTCCTCCCTCCCCTGACGGCTGGCATGTTTCCTAAGCAGCTGAGCGTGCCTGCTGCCTGGAGAGGGAGGACATCACTGTGCAGGAGATCAGGGTCACCATAAATGCCCAACAGGGAGCCCCTTTCTGGCTGTCACCCATTATGACGGGAATCTCTGCACCTTTACAGTAAGTAGTGGTGCACAATGCTCTACTTACTGCTAGTCCAGAGGAGGTCAGTGGTGATGCTATACACACCCTGCACCTGACTCACAAAGTGGAAAAAACAATTAAACACATTTACATTGTTCCCTATGGGAACTCACAGCTCACTTCTCGGAGCTCACTTCCAGAACCGATTGTGTTGGAGAACAGAGGTATTACTGTATACTTACCTATCCTCGTACCCCATAACACCGCTCCCAGGTCTCGCTGACAGCCTCGGGCCTACTGCAGCTTCTCTAGCTGCAATGTCACCTACCCGGCAGAATAACAGACCACGCAGCCAATCTGTCACTGACTGAGCGGGCAGTGATGTTGCAGCTGGAGGAGCCGGGTACTTAACATACCTGGATTACAGTCAGTTGCCGCTATCAAGACTTTTTTGGACCAGATTTGGGCACACAATGTCTTTAGGCCACGTCCCTTTTCAAACCAGTGGAAAAGTCCAAAATGCATTAAAAATGTGGAGAAAAGTCCAGTATGCTATGTTTTTTAACAGAATTCTGACACAGAGACATTAGTACATCTGGGATGTTATTTTGGAGGAAAAATCCACAAAACACCATTAAAAACAGCCCAGATGAGGGGGTATTTATAGACTTTTTCTTTACAGCCTGAGATGCAGCGTTAAAACCTGATGGGTCGGGTGATCATGTTATTGTGCAAGTGACTCCACCCCCTGGATTATTAGGATATTCCTACATGCTGCTCTATAGTGTGTGGCCAGCACTTATATTACTGATGAACGGGGGACCTGGACTTGCCTCTTTAAGAGCCCAAATACAGGGGATGATTATGTTCACACACATTGGAGCTGGATGGCAATTCAATCATTAAAGGGGTACTCTGGTGAAAATCTTTTTCTTTTAAATCAACTGGTTTCAGAAAGTTATGCAGATTTGTAATTTACTTCTATTTTAAAATCTCCAGTATTCCAGTACTTATCAGCTGCTGTATGTCCTGCAAGAAGTGGTGTATTCTCTCCAGTCTGACACAGTGCTTTCTGCTGCCACCTCTGTCCATATCAGGAACTGTCCAGAGCAGGAGAGGTTTCCTATGGGGATTTGCTGCTGCTTTGGACAGTTCCTGACATGGACAGAATAAACCTCTTGCAGGACATACAGCAGCTGATGATAAGTACTCTAAGAATGGAGATTTTTAAATAGATGTAAAATGCAAATCTATATAACTTTCTGAAACCAGTTGATTTGAAAGAAAAAGATTTTCGCCAGAGTACCCCTTTAAGTACTGCAATGAAGTGATGCAGCACTGCTATTAAATGATCAATTACTGCAATTAAATGATGCATTTATGTTGCATTTTCATTGCATTACTACATGTGTGAACACAGCCTTATGGTGGTTTTACACGGAGCGATAATTCGCCCGATCGCACGATTAACGATTTTGAATGAACAATGTTTTTTTTTTATAACGATCAGCGTTTAGACGGAATGATATATCGTACGGAAAAATCGTTATGCGATCGTTTTGCAATCGCTTACAATGTTTACACGGAACGATCTGCGAATTTTTTTGCGAACGATCAACGACCATTTGAGAACTTGTTGAAAGATCAAAATGAACGATTTCTCGCTCGTCGCTTAATCGTTTGCTGCGTTTACACGTACGATTATCGTTCGAATTCGATCGTTATCGTGCAAATTCGAGCGATAAACCGTTCCGTGTAAAACCACCATAAGGCGGATATTGCCCCTAGTTAAAAGATCAGCAATCCAGGAGATTGGCGCCATTTACAGTGGAGCTCAGACTGACTTATAAGACAGCAGTGTGTATTCATCTGCTATGTGGGAACTTGGCTGGTGCTGGTGATTCACCAATAATGGTGGGTTGTACTTGCTGTCCAGGTGCCGCCTTATTGTTAAGACGCCGGCTGCAGCGTGTTAGGCCATGTTCACCAACAGTTTTTTGGAAGATATTTTTGCCTTCCAGAAAAAAGAAAGAAAAATCTGTCTTTCTCAGATTAAATAATAGAGTATGTGTTAGCAGCTATTCCATTGACTTCAATTACATAGTTACATAGTTAATACGGTTGAAAAAAGACACATGTCCATCAAGTTCAACCAAGGAGGGGATGGATACAGGGAAGGGGGAGGGGTGATATGTTCTATACATATGCATTTATATTATTTTGGTCTAAGAACTTGTCTAGCCCTGTTTTGAAGCCCTCTACTGTTTTTGCTGTGACCAGATCCTGTGGTAGACTGTTCCACAGATTCACAGTTCTCATGGTAAAGAAGGCTTGTCGCCTCCGGAGATTGAACCTTTTTTTTCTCCAGGCGGAGGCAGTGCCCTCTTGTCTCTCCAGGCGGAGGCAGTGCCCTCTTGTCTCTCCAGGCGGAGGCAGCGCCCCCTTGTCCTTTGAAATGGTTTTACCTGGAACATCTTTTCCCCATATCTCTTGTAGGGGCCATTTATATATTTAAATAAGTTAATCATATCTCCCCTTAAACGTCTCTTCTCCAGACTAAACAAATGTAATTCTTTTAATCTCTCCTCATAACTAAGATGCTCCATTCCCCTTATTAGTTTAGTTGCCCGTCTTTGTACCCTCTCCAGCTCTAGAACATCCTTTTTATGAATCGGGTTCCAAAACTGGACGGCATACTCCAGATGGGGCCGCACCAAAGCTTTATAAAGCGGTAATATTATATCCCTGTCCCGAGAGTCCATGCCTGTTTTAATGCATGACAATATCCTGCTGGCCTTAGAAGCAGCTGACTGACATTGTGTACTGTTCTGTAGTCTATTATCTACAAGTACACCCAGATCCTTCTCTATCAGTGACTCTCCCAGAGTAACTCCCCCCCAGGACATATGATGCATGTGGGTTATTAGTACCCAGGTGCATAACTTTACATTTATCCACATTGAACCTCATTTGCCAAGTGGACGCCCAAACACTCAGTGTGTCTAAGTCATCCTGTAACATCTGCACATCCTCCATAGACTGTACTGTACTACAAAGCTTGGTGTCATCTGCAAAGATAGAAACATTGCTGGTAATTCCATTCTCAATATCATTAATAAACAAGTTAAACAGAAGAGGGCCCAGTACTGACCCTTGGGGTACACCACTTATTACCGGGGACCACTCGGAGTAGGAATCATTGACCACCACTCTCTGGGTACGATTATTAAGCCAATTGCTGCAACATAATAGTCCTTTTATTGTATAAAACATGAGCCGTCAGCCATATGCAGCCGAAATACAGCAGCCAATCACCACAGCAGTGTGCTGGCAAGTGTGCGGCGGAGATCCTGTGTGAGTGCCCTGCATCAGACTGCATTGTTAGGGACAGGAAATTGCCGGGTAGAAATTACTGTATCTGTACTGTGACTGTACATGAGAGGGGAGGACCCTGCACCCCACCAGTACAGAACTGCTGCTGTACACATGGCTCCATTCGTCAGTGCCGAACAAAGTCTGTAATGGAGACAGGATGGAACTGTGAGCCCTACTAGAATCAGATCCCCAGTCAGGCCGTGTTCCTACATTTGTGGTCACTGCATGATAGCGTGTGAGAGCACGGCCTGATTTTTATAGAAACCTGTAGCTTTAAATGAAATCATTTGCAGAATAGGCCTGGCCTGACACAGGGGCCATAATGTGTCCAGGTTACGTTGCCGTGAACCCTGCCTTAGGCTGATCATATCATATTTTGATCAGTATTTTGAGCCAAAAAAGTAGTGAAAAATGGACCAAAAGCAGAGAACGTAGCTTTAGAGTATCTTGTCATGTACTTTATATGCTGATGATTTTCTGCTGCAAATTTTGGCTTCACTGCGATTCTGTGTTGAGCAAAAGGAAAATGTATTGCCTATTAGCTGCCACATGAGGGCGTAGTCACATCCTCCTCCTGCCACGTGAACCTTACAGGAAAAATACACTAAAGAAAACAGTGGAGCAGCGTGTGAGGTACATGCACTACATTCATAAGGACCCGCGGTTGAGTGGCTTTTAGATGCAACCGATGTGTGATGCGCATTTGTATCCTCATACACAATCCCTGAGCTGAGAGATGGTCACCATGAGGAAAATAAGAAGGGAAAAAATAAAAGCCAAATGCTTTGTATTAGAAGCTGCCATGTGTCTGGCCTTGCTAAATGGATGAGCTGTAGCTGTTCATGGGTGACTGTAACTGTCCTCATCATCTGAACGTTATATGTGACATCTGATGGAACAGCCAGACATTGAGCCTAATGGTGCGTTTACACAGATTTTTGAAGCCAACGCCAGGAATGGATTTGAAAAGAGGAGAAATCGTAGTCTTTCCTTTATGACCTGTTCCCTGTTTAAAGTCTGTTCCTGGCTTTGGATTCAAAAATCTGTCAGATAAATCTCTGCGTAAAGGGCCATTTACATGGGCATTCAGAGGTACATTACAGGAAGTGAATTGGGCCGATATCTTCCTGTGTAATAGAGACAGCATTCAGCCAACTGCTGGGAAGGAGTGTGCGTGAGGGGCCACTATATGACAGAACGGAGCGTCAGGGTGTGTATGTGTGCCATAGTGCCCTCATAGTATCTTCTAACATTTTCCATGTTTCTTTTTCAGGTCTCTGTGTAAATTATGAACATTGAAAGCAGCAACATTGATGCTTTTCTTAAATGCGGCCACACAAGCGTCCTGCAATCTCCTTCCAGGGGTCTGCCATGTATTGGGGTAGCTGAGCAGCCATCTTCCACCCCGTTGTCCCGGAGAGACCGTGGCCACTGCGTGGAGGGAGCAAATTTATCAGTTCGAGAGAAGATGATGTCACAGGATGAGCTGATGGTACAAGAGGAAACGGTAAAGAATGATGAAGAGGACATGGATGCCCAGGAAAGGCTGCTGCCCCCAGGATTCCAGTATACGGTCAGTAGGGGGCACACTGTTTACATCCCCGCACACACTTCCCACTTCTAAATCTAGGTTTTATTTAAAGAGACTCTGTCAGTAGGTTTATGCCGTCCTATCTCAGTCTAATATAAACTAGTGACAGAGAAGCTGAACAGAATGATGTATCACATTACATGAGCAGCTGATCCAGAGGGATATCCTCCTGAATAACATGGACAATAAGTAGTCCTCTCCATTATGTGTGTGTACCCAGGAGTCCTGGATATTTATGAGAAGCAGCAAACTCCGCCCACCAGCTGTGGATTGGCAGTTATCTATCCATGCTGTGTATAGGCAGTCATCTGTCAATCAGCAGCTGGAGGGCGGGGAAAGGGGTGTGGCAAGAATCCTGTTCTCCTGCATATTAGGAGAATGGCTGAAAAGAATGATGTAAGTAATACACCAATCTGTTCAGCATTTCTGTCATTAGTTTATGCTGCCCACATTTAACTTTGAATAAACCTAGTGAGAGTTTCCTTTTAAAAATGATGAGGATTATTTATTACTAATCTCTGTGTTATCGCAATAGGTTCATGTGAAACAAGAGATTAAATTCACAGAGGAAATGGAATCTCAGATGACAGAGAACAGGCAGCTCTCACTCTCGGAGCCGGTCGACCTCCAGAAGAAGAAAAAAAGAAAGCAGAGATCCCCGGCCAAGGTGAAGTAGAGCCCGGTGTGCAGGATAGGAGCAGGGTCAGGCCGCGCACCGGATCTTATCATAGACTATTGTATGTATTTCAGATCCTCACTATCAATGAGGACGGCTCACTGGGACTGAAGATCCCTAAATGTCACGTGTGTGAGCACTGCAACGCAGCCTTCAGAACCAACTATCACCTGCAGAGACATGTTTTCATCCACACAGGTAACTCCACAAGTCTCTGTGTACTGCAGGTGTACAACTCACAGTCACTCATTCCATCTGCGGGTCTTCGCACCACCTGCAACCACAAATAAAGCAAAGGATGCCCTCCTGTTACTATGGACCCTATAACACGGAGTGATAATCAACAATTCAGGCAATTATTGCTCTGTGTAATAGAGATAACCATCATCGGCTGATCGTATCCGACA
Source organism: Dendropsophus ebraccatus (assembly GCF_027789765.1). NCBI lineage: Eukaryota > Metazoa > Chordata > Amphibia > Anura > Hylidae > Dendropsophus > Dendropsophus ebraccatus. The sequence continues at coordinate 14,493 of NW_027208906.1, forward strand.
CCAAAATCATTGGTTGCCAACTGCACATTGCACAGTGTAATAGCGATGTGCGGCCAATTAAATAAACTGTTATACATCACCTCTCCATGCTCCCCGTCTTCTCCTACCCTCTGTTCGCTTCCTGGCACTGCAGCTGCAAATTCAGAGCGGCGGTTCTGGCTAGTGATTGGCTGAGCTACCTGTGAGCCCAGAGACCGCTTTGAAGCTGCAGCCGCGGCGCCAGGAGTAAAAGCAGAGGGCAGGAGAAGAGCGGGAGGGTGGAAAGGTAACATCTAACAGTTTAGGACAAGGGCAGCACAGACATCGCTATAGTGATAAGTGATGTGCACCAGGTTTCTGTAAGATTTCTTTGCGCTGCTGTATTTAGAAAAGGATGCAGACATTTCACAAAGGTGATGCCAATGTTATTATGTAGGATTGTCCTGTTTAGGGAGTTGTGTAATGTCGGTGTATAACCGGTGGCCTGGCGTTGTTTTGTTGCAGGTGAGAAGCCATTTCAGTGCAGTCAGTGTGATATGCGCTTTATCCAGAAGTACCTGCTGCAGAGACATGAGAAGATCCACACAGGTCAGTTACTGTATCATCCCCACAGTTTTTCTGCTCCCTCCCTTATACCCTTCCTTGCCCAGAACCTAAAAAAAAGGAAACTAATATAAAGTATATATTACAGGAGAGAAACCTTTTCATTGTGATGAATGTGGGATGCGCTTTATTCAGAAATATCACATGGAGAGGCACAAGAGGACACACAGCGGAGAGAAGCCATACCAGTGTGAATACTGCCTCCAGGTGTGTAATAATACTAGTACAGCCTTCAGGTGTAATAATACTAAAACTGCCCCCAGGTGTAATAATACTAGTACTGCCTCCAGGTGTTATAATACTAGTACTGCCTCCAGGTGTAATAATACTAGTACTGCCTCCAGGTGTGAAATAATACTAGTACTGCCTCCAAGTGTGTAATAATACTAGTATTGCCTCCAGGTGTAATAATACTAGTACTGCCTCCAGGTGTAATAATACTAGTACTGCCTCCAGGTGTTATAATACTAGTACTGCCACCAGGTGTAATAATACTAGTACTGCCTCCAGGTGTGTAATAATACTAGTACAGCCTTCAGGTGTAATAATACTAAAACTGCCCCCAGGTGTAATAATACTAGTACTGCCTCCAGGTGTGTAATAATACTAGTACAGCCTTCAGGTGTAATAGTACTAGTACTGTCTCCAGGTGTGTAATAATACTAGTACAGCCTTCAGGTGTAATAATACTAGTACTGCCTCCAGGTGTGTAATAATACTAGTACTGCCTCCAGGTGTGTAATAATACTAGTACAGCCTTCAGGTGTAATAGTACTAGTACTGTCTCCAGGTGTGTAATAATACTAGTACAGCCTTCAGGTGTAATAATACTAGTACTGCCTCCAGGTGTGTAATAATACTAGTACTGTCTCCAGGTGTGTAATAATACTAGAACTGCCTCCAGGTGTAATAATAATACTAGTACTGCTTCCAGGTGTAAATATACTAGTACTGCCTCCAGGTGTAATAGTACTAGTACTGTCTCCAGGTGTGTAATAATACTAGTACAGCCTCCAGGTGTGTTATAATACTAGTACTGCCTCCAGGTGTATAATAATACTAGTACTGCCTCCAGGTGTGTAATAATAGTAGTACTGCCTCCAGGTGTAATAATTCTAGTACTGCCTCCAGGTGTGCAATAATACTAGTACAGCTTTCAGGTGTAATAATACTAGTACTACCTCCAGGTGTGTAATAATACTAGTACTGCCTCCAGGTGTATAATAATACTAGTACTGTCTCCAGGTGTGTAATAATACTAGTACTGTCTCCAGGTGTAATAATACTAGCACTGCCTCCAGGTGTAATAATAATACTAGTACTGCTTCCAGGTGTAATAATACTAGTACTGCCTCCAGGTGTAATAATACTAGTACTGCCTCCAGGTGTGTAATTATACTAGTACTGCCTCCAGGTGTGTAATAATACTAGTACAGCCTTCAGGTGCAATAATACTAATACTGTCTCCAGGTGTATAATAATACTAGTACTGTCTCCAGGTGTATAATAAAACTAGTACTGCCTCCAGGTGTGTAATAATACTAGCACTGCCTTCAGGTGTATAATAATACTAGTACTGCCTCCAGGTGTGTTATAATACTAGCACTGCCTCCAGGTGTGTTATTATACTAGTACAGCCTTCAGGTGTATAATAATACTAGTACTTCCTCTAGGTGTGTAATAATACTAGTACAGCCTCCAGGTGTATAATAATACTAGTACTTCCTCTAGGTGTGTAATAATACTAGTACTGCCTCCAGGTGTAATAATACTAGTACTGCCTCCAGGTGTGTAATAATACTAGTACTGCCTCCAGGTGTGTAATAATACTAGTACTGTCTCCAGGTGTGTAATAATACTAGCACTGCCTCCAGGTGTAATAATAATACTAGTACTGCCTCCAGGTGTAATAATAATACTAGTACTGCTTCCAGGTGTAAATATACTAGTACTGCCTCCAGGTGTAATAGTACTAGTACTGTCTCCAGGTGTGTAATAATACTAGTACTGCCTCCAGGTGTGTAATAATACTAGCACTTTATAATAAAGTGTATAATAATACTAGTACTTCCTCTAGGTGTGTAATAATACTAGTACTGCCTCCAGGTGTAATAATACTAGTACTGCCTCCAGGTGTAATAATACTAGTACTGCCTCCAGGTGTAATAATACTAGTACTGCCTCCAGGTGTGTAATAATACTAGTACAGCTTTCAGGTGTTATAATACTAGTACTGCCTCCAGGTGTGTAATAATACTAGTACTGCCCCCAGGTGTATAATAATACTAGTACTGCCTTCAGGTGTAATAATACTAATACTGCCTCCAGGTGTATAATAATACTAGTACTGCCTCCAGGTGTGTAATAATACTAGTACTGCCTCCAGGTGTAATAACACTAGTACAGCCTTCAGGTGTATAATACTAGTACTGTCTCCAGGTGTATAATAATACTAGTACTGCCTTCAGGTGTAATAATACTAGCACTGCCTCCAGGTGTATAATAATACTAGTACTGCCTCCAGGTGTGTAATAATACTAGTACTGCCTCCAGGTGTGTAATAACACTAGCACTGCCTTCAGGTGTATAATACTAGTACTGTCTCCAGGTGTAATATTATTATTATTATTTATTTGTATAGCACCAACAGATTCTGCAGCACTTATTTAAATAAATAAATAAATTACAGGTTATATTTATATTAAATTATACGATGAATAAATTAAAATACAGAATTAGAGACCTGCTCTCGAGAGCGTACAGACTAGGATGACTGGGAGTGACACGAGAGGCAACAAGTGCTTTATTTGTCAATGTTCCAGTCATTGTACATAGAATCTCTAAGTGCCTATAGGTGGTTAGGCAAGCCAGTCACATGCCATTTTCTGAGCTAGGGTAGCAAACACAGTGTAGTACTAGTACTGCCTCCAGGTCTGTTATAATACTAGTACTGCCTCCAGGTCTGTAATAATACTAGTACTGCCTCCAGGTGGGTAATAATACTAGCACTGCCTCCAGGTGTGTAATAATACTAGCACTGCCTCCAGGTGTAATAATAATACCAGTCTATGATTTTCTGCTATAACTTATTGTCCTTTGTATCTCATGCTTTCTGACAGTACTTCTCCCGGACCGATCGTGTACTGAAACACAAGCGCATGTGCCATGAGAACCGAGAGAGGAAATCGGGGAAAAGTTCAAGCAAATCCTCCCTCTTAACCCCTGACGGCGACATCTGCTTCTCTGCTACGTGTAAGGATGGGGCTTTACCCAAAAAGAAGACGAGGACAGATAAGATGAAGCTACTTGGGATGAGTGAGAAGGAAAATCCCCTTGAGAAATTAGAGCAAAAGAAAGAGAAGAGCGACTTCCTCCCCCTCTTCCCTGATAGCACCAAAGTGAAAGATGAATTTATGGCAGAGTATGCTGTGGAGATGCCGCACCCCTCGGTCAGTGACTTACACTTACAGGAGCCGGTGGTTGGAGATATCAGTCCTCCAAAGCTACTGATTAAGAAAGTCAACAGCAAGAAGAGCATGAAGCATGTGCTGGAGCAGAGCCCGGCCATGACTACTCTGTCCGCCTTCGATGACGGGAAAGTGGCAAAGTACGCCTTTGAGCTTGTGGATAAGCAGGCGCTGCTGGACTCAGGAAGCAATTTAGACATGGATCACAATGATTCGCTTCAGGAAGGAAGCTCCAAACCAGCCAATAGCAGCGTCAGCTACGATGAGGCCATGCAGTTCTCTAAGAAGAAGCGGTATCTGCTGGCCGCCAGCACCAACAACAGTAGCAGCAATAGCAGGGAGTATGCTCTGAATGTCGGCACCATGGCATCTCAGCCATCTGCCACCCAAGCAGCGGTGGCCAGCGTCATAGACGAGAGTGGTGCAGCGGCCCTTATAGATCCCCAGGCGTTGAGTGTGGACATTAAAACAAACCACGATAAGAATGTGATTCCAGACGAGGTGTTACAGACCCTCCTGGACCATTACTCGCACAAATCCAATGGGCAGCACGAGATCTCATTCAGCGTAGGAGATACTGAGGTGACTTCCAGTATTTCCATTAACTCTTCTGAGGTGGGGGAATCCAGCCAGCCAGAGACTTTGGTTCCCCCTACCCAGGTCCCACAATCTGACAAAGCCAGCATGTTGCAGGAGTATTCTAAGTTTTTGCAGCAGGCGTTGGAACGGACTAGCCAAAATGATGCCTATCTGAACAACACAAGCCTTAACTTTGTCACTGACAGCCAGAGTCTCTCCAGCACAAGCACCTTCCCCCCGCTGGACAAGCACGTCTATGCCACACTACCCATCAGCACTTTCCGTGCAGGTCTGAGCACACCGCTAAGAGTGTCCCCTGACAAATCTCACTTCGGCCTGATTGTGGCCGACTCCCAGAGCGCCTTCAGCTTTACAGCAGATGATGGTAGCCACACGTCCCCTGCGTCTTCTTCCTCCACGCAGGATTTTATAGATCAAGTGACTGGACAGAAGAAGACTGAATCGCAGACAGTCCATCAGACATACCAGCTGAATGCTTTTGATCAGCCCTTCAGGGCGCAGTACCACGGCAGCCGGTCTGGAATATCTCCCCAGTTCAGTGCTGCCAATGGACAGGTCAGCCTGCGGCCGGCAGCCACCAGCACCGATTTTACCGACTTTTCCCTGGTAAATGTTAATGAAAGCAGGACCCAGATGGCTTCTCCCCCGGACCCCGCCACCAGCCAGACTTTTGGCTAATTCACTGTTTCCGCCTTTTGTCGCCGGAGGGGATTGTTGCATATTGCTAAGACAAGCCTTTCAGGAAGTCACTGTGTTACAGCAGCCGCCTGTAACCCCCCTGCCCACCCGCGTGTAGCGTACAACAACCGCTTTCTTCTATCAATGCCGCTGACAGGGCTGCTTTTGCTGGTCTCGTGTGTGATTCAGGAGACCGGCGCTTGGCTTATTTCTCTCCCTGGTCTGTATCCTGATATGTGAAGTCTTGGGATTCCAGGCGCCTGTAGCTGGAATAGGAGAAGCTGTTCTGTGTGTGTGTGCACAGCCCTGGTAGGGAGAGAGAAGAGGCACCATACTGTGCTCATACCCTGCAGTAATGGTGACCTTATTACCACAGGGCTTGGTCTTTGCTGTGCTCAGTCTGTGTTTACCCTAAGGGGATCACTGGAGATGCTGATTTTACCCCCTTAAAAAAGGTAAAAATTAGATATACGGCACTTTATAGAGACCATTTCTAGTTGTGGTTATGGCAAGGAAAGTGCATTCTACGGTCTAGGATCTCACAGGTTAGTAGGGCTTTAGGGAAGGGAAAAGACTGTAGGGTGTTGAGTTGCCGTCTGTAGCCCATTTCCTTGCCGGTATCTGCAGGGCATTGTTCTGACACGTGTGGCTCGCGTGCGTTTCGCGCAGTACTCTGCAGACGTATGGACGATGAGGCACCGTGCTCTGCGCCGTGTCTCTCACCGTGAGAGGAGGAGCACTTACTTTTACTTAATTTTTTTTCAGGCTTTTTTTCCTGTGCACATATGTACGGCCATAGTTTTGTGTGTGACACATGAAGCCGTCATACCTGTCGCCAGTGCAGACAGGGTTATACATATCTATACGTACAGCCATTTGTAGGCGTCTGCGCTGTGAGAACCGGTTACATTTTAACTCTTTGCTGACGTCATGATGAATTTTTTTTCTTTTTTATAAATGATTTTATGCAAGATGTTTCCGTAGAGATCAGTCCCCATCCCCAGTGGCACCTTTAATATGTTTTTAGCTTCTTTTTTTTGCCGCCTGCGATGTCTTAATGTTAGTGGCAGGAATAATTCATGTTTAGAAAAACTTTAAAAAAAAAAATTTTTTGCAGCTTTTACTTGTTACACTGGTAGCCAAACATGTGCCCCCTGGATGTGATGGGAGAGCGTTATATCTGCACAGACCGCCATCGTATCCAAGGTCCTCTATACGTATGACCCAGAAACTGCTCATACACATGAGACGTGAAGCATGACGCCATTATCCGGACACTTGACATCCACTTGTATGGACAGCTTTGGGTAATTTTTTTTTTACTATTTTTAAGAGGTTTTTCCATGAAAGACAGGATAGGGAATAGAATTAAGGATCTGATTTATTGGGGTCCTACACCAGTCATAAGAATGGGGTCTTCAACTCAGTGGGATTGATAAAGTTGGCCGAGCATGGCGATCAACTATCTTCATCAGCCCATTGAGTATGATTCAGAGGCAGCACTCATGTCTAATCACTGCTTTTTTTTATGCAGGACCATGGGACTCCTGTGATCTGTGGGGGTCCCAGCAGTCAAACCCCCCATGATGACTCATTCCCTACCCAAGGGGAAAATTTTTTTTTTACTGAAGCCCAGAATCCCAGTAATGAATCATAGTAAAGAGCAACTTCTGTCCAGTATATAGTGGGCAGTGTTATATTACTAGCTGAGATGAGAGCTCCATCCATAGGTGTGACCTGCAGGATAATGTTATTAGATATCGTGGCCTTTTACTATATTGTGACTGGAGTTACTCTTTGTTTAGCACTTTAAAGACCTGCAGATGAGCTGGTTCACAACACACCATAGTCGTTCATCCCGGCTCCATCCCCCTCAGCGTCATGGTACCACAGCGCTGTGACGTCATTGCAGGCTCATAGCGACGTAATCAACGTCCGTCCTGACATTTCAGCATCTCGAAATATAGCACTTATCCTGAAACCTAGCACTTAATTCGCTTTGTGAATAGTTAAATTATTATTTCCTGATGTTTAGTTGAATGCCGCCACATTTAAAAATGGCGTCCTGATCCCTAGATCGCCCACGGGTAATCCCCTGTCTGACAGGGGGGCCTGCGTCAGCGTCTCATCTCCTGATGAACTTACCAGTGTGACCCAAATTAGGCAGCCGGGGTTAGGGTTGAAGTCGCTCAGTCTCCTAATGCTTCATCACCGTACGAGGAGAAGTTCTCCACCTTGCCACATCTCTGCTTGCTGTCATTGATATCTCCTTTTTGAAGTTCATTTGGGTCCTATTAGATGAAGCGTTTTTTCAACGAATAACAATAAACGATCTCTAATGACCGCTTTGACCTGAAATCGTTCACCACAATTACACGGAACAATGATCATTACTTGCAGTCGTTCTTCTATAAAGTCTATGGAGACCTTTAGTCTTGCTCACACAGCTGATGTCATGTATCCGTGCGTCAGTGTAGTCAGTTTGGTTTGATGTATACTCTGACTCATTTTAACGGCACTGACACATTGCAGTAAAAACATATATGGTTTATACCATTTTTTACAACATAAACCTAAAAGTGCCGCTGTAAGACGTCCGTCACACTTGTACATTGGGGTCTCTTCCCTACGTAAATCCTAAATGAGAGCCACTAACAAAATGTGAATGTTTTAAGGTGCAGGATATAGAGTATTCCCATCCACTGACAGCAAGCAGAGATGGTGACATTGAGGAGGATTTAAGGACAAAGCCTAATAATGAGTTACAAAATGTTTTATATTGCAATAGAGGCAGAAGACCCCCGTACGGCAACCGTACACGTAACGTACATATGCACCTTTTGTCATGTGGTTCTAGACATTGTAAGACCGCTGTTATCTACATGGTGTTTAGGCCTAGAACTGTGCTGCAATACAACCCTAAGCTGCCGGCCGACTACTAGGGGCTGATAGCAGTAGGTTTTACGGTAGTTGTTTTTGCAGCGATGTGTGTATGAGGCAGAGACTGACGGCGGCTCTAGGCATCCCGCGTGCACATAGTGATCCCTGTAGTCCGCTCCCTGCACTTTATATAGATTTATCTCATCATTTTAGCGGTACTTTTTATTTCATGTATTTTATTGATTTTAGAAGACTGAAGCTTTAATGTGCGGCCTTATAAAGGTGTCGGTCACGGTCCTGTTGGGTTGAGTCCGGTCGGCCCACTTGTTAGTTCACACTAAGCTGCTCTTAAAGAGCCCCTTCCCCTAACCCTAAAAAACCATCAGCCCAGCTTTCCTAGAGTTCTGAATGGTATATCGCACAATCCTGTACCTTTCTCTATAGCTGTACATATCCACATATTAAAGTGACATTGCCCCCCCCCCCCCTTTCCATACACGGAGTGCCGTTGATGTTGCAGAGGGCCGGGGCCTGTGGCACTTATATTGGTGATGATGTAGGCCCTTACTGCACTGTCCACCAACAATAACATGCATTTTTGAGGAGAGAGACCACCAAGAAGTCCTTCATATGCTAAGATTTGAAATGTCCAGAATATAAGCGTAAGAATGGTGCTGAGAAGTCGTGATATGGAAAAGGGGGGGGACAATATCACTTTAAATCAGGACTACTGTCTGAGAGGACTGTATTACTAACCCAATGGGTGTTATCCGGACGGCTTGAGGGATAATGCAATCTTAAAGGGGTTATCCATCTTTAGAAAAGCATGGTCACTTTCTTCTATAGACAGCACCACTTTCGTCTCTAGTTTGGATGCAGGTTTTGCTCCTCGGTTCCATTGAAGTGAATGGAGCTTAATTGCAAACCACACCTGACCTGGAGACAAGAGTCATGTTATCTCTGGAAGAAAGTGGCCATGTTTTTGTAGCGCTGGATAACCCCTTTAATGCTCTCTGAAAGGTTTTCCCACATGATAGCAAACCAATAAGGTTCGGCAGCTGGGACGTGTGCGGCCCCTTCACCACTCACTGAGGAGGCACAATGAGGATGATCCGTTGTGTTTACGTATTGCAGTATTATTAATGATCACCCCCAGTCTTCATTATCTTACCCCCAGTTCAGTATTACCCCCTCCCCCAGCTTTATCGTCTTCCAATAAACTTATTGTCTATTAGTTAGATCATTTTTCATATTTCGCCCGAGTTCTGTCCTTTCTAGAAGGTCTCGGGCTCCTGGGCTGGATGTTGGGCAGAGCCAAGTACATACGTTTGGCGAGGGGCAGATAATAGGTTACCCCCGTTCTCTTACATATCAGCCGCCTGTTTCCCCAATCTGTTGAAACACTGACGTCCTCCGTCACAATGACAGGATAGACTGCAGTTTAGGGTAACAAGGGCGGACCCCAGCAAATGGCTCCTCCCCCTTGTTTGCCCCGCCCCTGTATAATCGAACATAACTCTTTATTTTCATGGTTTTACCTTTTTAGTCGCTTTGCGTTTGCAGACAGTCACCAGATGGGGACGCAGTCACACGGCCACATTTTTTGCTGCATATTCTGTTTGCTTCTTATAATTATCCTGTTGTTCTGCTGTTGTTGGTTTTGTTTAGAGGTTGTCAACCCGCAGGCAGATTTCCTGACCAATCCCGCAGATTATAATTTCTAATGAATAAAATCAATTGTGTACGTATCTGTGTGTTTTATCATCTCCAGCCGCGGCGACACGGGAATCCTGCCGGGTCGGAACAGCAGAGAACACTCGCTCACTGCTCGCTGGAATCGGATGTATTTTCAGGTCCTTACCAGACCTGGTCACACAATACAATACAGCCCTAGCTGTGGGGGGGGGGGTGTAGATTTTTGCAATCCCTTTTTTATTGGTCACATGCATTAAAAAAATGCTTGCAAATGTAGGTATATTGTATTAGGGAATTGCATTTGAAGCAGTTCTCTAACAGGGTACATAAGGCAATCTGCATAGAAAAGCCCTATGTTCATAATTGAACTTTGCCAGAGGGGGCGCTGTTTCACTGCTAAATGTGGCCAAAGTGAACTTTTGTGGTGGTCGGACTCTCAGATACAACTGTGTTATTGCTTCTGTGGTAGTCTCACTACAGTGTCACCCACACCCCACAGTACGGTACATCTGTCCTGCCAATAAAGCTTCTTTGGATTTGGTTATTTTGTTTGAGTTCTTTAGGGTGAGTATTTTATTATAATGCTTGTCTACCTCAGTATAGAGATCTAACTCTCCACCCTCCAGAGACCCTGAAGATTCCTCCACCCTCCAGAGACCCTGAAACTGCCTCTATGTTGAAGCTTCCTTCACCGTCCAGAGACCCTGATGCTTCCTCCTTTAACCAAAGACCCTGAAACTGCCTCTATGTTGAAGCTTTCTTCACCCTCCAGAGACCCTGAAGCCCCCTCCATTCTCCAGAGACCCTGATTCTTCCTTTGTCATCCAGAGACCCTGATGCTCCCTCCATCATCCAGAGATGCTGAAGCTTCCCCTATCATTGAGACCCTGAAGTTTCCCCTATCATTGAGACCCTGAAGTTTCCCCTATCATTGAGACCCTGAAGCTTCCTGTATCATCCAGAGACACTAAAGCTTCCTATATCATTGAGACCCTGGGGCTTCCTCTGTTTCTGAGGATGTTGATGCCCCCTTCATCCTCCAGAGATCCTGACACTCTCCATCATAAGAAGACCTTGATATTTTTTCTCCAGAAAACTCAGACAATTCATACTGAATGCGCCCTTTTATGTTGCCATTTATCACATTTCTCTGCACTTGTGATAACAATCTGACCAAAGGCAATCCCCTATAGATGGCTAGAGGTGACTGATCAGATCACCGCCCTTGTGTCTGCATCAGAGCCGAGATAGGCAGGACATACAGGGAAGTGATCAGAGCCTAGATAGGCAGGAAGTACAGGGAAGTGATCAGAGCCATGACAGGCAGGAAATACAATGAAGTGATCAGAACCTGGACCAGCAGGAAATGCAAGAAAATGATCAGAGCCTAGATAGGCAGGACTTACAGGAAAGTGATCAGAGCCTAGATAGGCAGGATGTACAGGGAAGTGATCAGAGCCTAGATAGGCAGGATGTACAGGGGAGTGATCAGAGCCTAGATAGGCAGGACGTACAGGGAAGTGATCAGAGCCTAGATAGGCAGGTCGTACAGGGAAGTGATCAGAGCCTAGATAGGCAGGTCGTACAGGGAAGTGATCAGAGCCTGGATGGGCAAGAAATACAACAAAATTGATCAGAGCCATGACAGGCAGGAAATACAATAAAGTGATCATAACCTAGACCAGCAGAAAATAATGGAGTCATAAAGACGAGAGAGAGAATGTGTGAAGAGAAGGATGAAAAAAAAAAATATGGTAGGTGAGAAAGAGAAGAGGGGTGGAGGGAAGGGATTTAGATGTATCTGCGGATTGGAATACAGACCAGAAAAATCACATCTCTGGACCTGGTTGTGGAGGGATGATGATGATGTATTAAGTTCTTTCATTATCATGAGCTCCTGAACCCTATGGGGCAAGTACACAGCCCGACTGTCCCCACACAGCCAGGATGCCCAAACAGCGAGTAAGATGTTGGACAACAATGTGACGGTAAAGCAGGAACTCGGGAGAAGAGAATGGGAGCGAGAAATCAGGGAATGGAGGTAATTTGCCAAACCTGCTTCCAAAACAGAAACATGAAGAAGTGCGTCCGTTTCTAAAGCCCCTTTTATATAGGCTGATTGGCAAAGAGCTTTACTAGAGATAATCCTTCAGCCAATAATTGGCCGAGTAAAAGTGTCAGCGTTTTACCGCTCCTTGACTGATCACATCTTCTCTGCCTCAGCCGCACATCTCACTGTGTAAAAAGAGCCCTATTCCACCGGACGATTATCGTTCGCATAATCGTTAACAATCTCAAACGACCGCTATTGCGAAAGACCTGGAAATGTTCACTCGTTTCCATGGAACGATAATCGTTACTTATGATCGTATTTGCCATCGTTTTTTCTTCGCTATTGCGTTCGTATCTACTGCGAACGACCGAACGACGTCTTATTCAATGCAAACGTTTTGCGAACCAGCAACGATAAAAATAGGTCCAGGTCTTATAAAGCGATTTCTCGTTCGGTCTTTCATTGTTAAATGTATTTCAACCGAACGATTATAGTTGAGATTCGAACGATTTAACGATAATCTGAACGATAAAAGTTCGGTGGAATAGGGCCCTAAGTCACAGCACCAACAAGTAGGAGAGACCAAGGGTAAGATGCAGTGCAGCTGAGAGGTGACCCCCCGCATCCCATCATGGCAGCTGATTAAACTCGGTCTTTTGGTATTTACTACAGATGGACAATGTGTAAATACCAACATTCCTAATACAGTATGTACACAGTGCTGCCTCCTGAAAGTAATCTCTCCCTTTAAGGCCAGGTTCACACTACGTAAAAACAACAAGCCGTATTTCATGACAACAACCTTAGTTGTGCAAACAACAGCCGTTATTTCACAAATAAAAGCCTTTGTTTGCACAGTTACCGATCAATACACTGTGACCGATCTATACACTGTTACCGATCTATACACTGTGACCGATCTATACACTGTTACCGATCTATGCACTGTTACCGATCTATGCACTGTTACCGATCTATACACTGTGACCGATCTATACACTGTTACCGATCTATGCACTGTTACCGATCTATACAGTTACCGATCTATACACTGTTACCGATCTATACAGTTACCGATCTATACACTGTTACCGATCTGTACACTGTTACCGATCTGTACACTGTTACCGATCTATGCACTGTTACCGATCTATGCACTGTTACCGATCTATACACTGTGACCGATCTATACACTGTTACCGATCTATACAGTTACCGATCTATGCACTGTTACGATCTATACACTGTTACCGATCTATACACTGTTACCAATCTGTACACTGTTACCGATCTGTACATGACCGATCTGTACACTGTTACCGATCTGTACACTGTTACCGATCTATGCACTGTTACCGATCTGTACACTGTGACCGATCTATGCACTGTTACCGATCTATGCACTGTTACCGATCTGTACACTGTGACCGATCTATACACTGTGACCAATCTATACACCGTGACTGATTTGTACACCGTTATCGATCTGTACACCATGACCGATCTATACACTTACCGATCTATACACTGTGACCGATCTATACACTGTTATTGATCGATACACTGTTACTGATGTATACACTGTAACCGAGAGTTCACACCAAGAGACCTGAGAACAATTGACACTGATTTTGAGGTCGGCTCAGAGGATGCGAGCAGCGACATACGAATGAATTTTTGTTCGCCGTTTGATCGTTGCCGCATTTACACCAGAAGATTATCGCTCACATTTGAACGATTTAACAATTTTTTGCACAATAATCGGCCGTGTAAAAGGTCCTTTAGTCACCGTGATCACCAGGATGTAAAGTACAATGCTTTGTTCACTGACATCTTTCAGTCACGCAGAGATGAAGATTTTCCATGAAACCAGAAACGTATTTAACCCCTTAACCATCCAGGAAATGTTTGTTTTTTCCTCCTCACCTTCTAAGAGCCATTACTGTATATTACCATCTATAGAGTCACATGACCGCTATGTGTGGGGCTTGTGCTGATGCTTCCCTGTACATATAATATACTGTATATATAATGTTTATGAGCTAGAATGGGGGAGGGGGTTTCTGCCATTTACTAAGCTGTAAGACAGACATGTTAAAAAGTAAAAAAAAAAAAAGTAGAACAAAACTACACTGCTACACCACAATATACTGAACAGTACAACACAACACAGTGATGGTATAAGTGACCTGCAGTCCTATGTAACACCACAGATCACACAATGATATCTCTGAGTACAGATAATGTAGTGATGTCACCTGCAGTCCTATGTAACACCACAGATAACAGTGATATCTTTGAGTACAGATAATGTAGTAGATGCCACCTGCAGTCCTATGTAACACCACAGATAACACAGTGATATCTCTCTAAGTACAGATAATGTAGTAAATGTCACATGCAGCCCTATGTAACACCACAGATAACACAGTGATATCTCTGAGTACAGATAATGTAGTAGTCACCTGCAGTCCTATGTAACACCACCGATAACACAGAGATATCTCTGAGTACAGATAATGTAGTAGATGCCACCTGCAGTCCTATGTAACACCACAGATAACAGTGATATCTCTGAGTACAGATAATGTAGTAGCTGTCACCTGCAGTCCTATGTAACACCACAGATAACACAGTGATATCTCTCTGAGTACAGATAATGTAGTAGATGTCACCTGCAGTCCTATGTAACAGCACAGATAAAACAGTGATATCTCTAAGTACAGATAATGTAGTAAATGTCACCTGCAGTCCTATGTAACACCACAGATAACAGTGATATCTCTGAGTACAGATAATGTAGTAAATGTCACCCGCAGTCCTATTTAACACCACAGATAACACAGTGATATCTCTGAGTACAGATAATGTAGTAGCTGTCACCTGCAGTCCTATGTAACACCACAGATAACACAGTGATATCTCGTGAGTACAGATAATGTAGTAGTCACCTGCAGTCCTATGTAACACCACAGATAACACAGCGATATCTCTGAGTACAGATAATGTAGTAGTCACCTGCAGTCCTATGTAACACCACAGATAACAGTGATATCTCTGAGTACAGATAATGTAGTAGTCACCTGCAGTCCTATGTAACACCACCGATAACACAGTGATATCTCTGAGTACAGATAATGTAGTAGATGTCACCTGCAGTCCTATGTAACACCACAGATAACAGTGATATCTCTGAGTACAGGTAATGTAATAGATGTCACCTGCAGTCCTATGTAACACCACAGATAACACAGTGATATCTCTGAGTACAGATAATGTAGTAGATGTCACCTGCAGTCCTATGTAACACCACAGATAACAGTGATATCTCTGAGTACAGGTAATGTAATAGATGTCACCTGCAGTCCTATGTAACACCCATATGGTTATCACATTGGGATTATACTGTGGGCCGTGTGACTATACTGTACATACACACGATTGCTGATTCACTCGTCAGGACGCAGAACAGGTTGAACCTGTAATTCTTTGCTGCAGGAGTTTTGCAGGTTGTAGCCGTGTTGGGACAGTCGGCCATCGTCCTGGATCCTCTCATCTTCCTCCTCAGCATCTCCTATGGGAACATGACAGCAGGTTAGATTCACCCCATTAATAGTCAAGGGGGTGTTACGTGCAAGGGGTGTGTCCCTTCCATAGAGACACACCCATTTGGCTATCTAACCACACATTTCCCGGAGTGATAACAGGAATGCCACAGCACAGTTATAGGAGAAGATGCAGAATTGTTATTTTAATGGGAATACAAGAATGTCCTCAGACAGAGCGGCGCCATTGTCCCTGTGTGGAATCTTCTCAGCTGTGACCTCCCCCCCCCATGGCTCCTTATGTAACCCCCCACTCCCAGGAGTCCTGACTGGCACGTTATATCCCCCAAGGGCCACAGACTGAACTGGTTAATCCCCCGTCCTCTCCACCCTGCACATCCAGAACCCTCAGGGCCGAGGTCACAGGTCACACAGGTCTTACGGCCGCCGTCACGGGGGAGCGCAGGAGAAATGTCACAAAAAAACACATCTCACCATTTCGTCGTTACAACTGATCATGCACTTTCCGTCCCAGTCTGTTATCTGTGGGGACCCGGCCAGTAATCCCGGACGTGGCGAGAAACCTGCTGTGTGTGACCATCGCCCTGAAGGCCCAAACACACCAGCGGATAATTGGTCAGATCTGAACGCAAACGAGCACATAATTGTGTAATTGGCGACTAAACGACAGATTTGTTCAGGTTCCTCAGTGGTTCTCTTCTATATTGGCAGTGTTCTTGCTTGGTGGTCCCTGCTCTCCTATAGTGGGGGGACATATATCTGTAGTGTTCTGGCTCGGTGGTCCCTGCTCTCCTATAGTGGGGGGACATATATCTGTAGTGTTCTGGCTCGGTGGTCCCTGCTCTCCTATATTGGGGGGACATATATCTGTAGTGTTCTGGCTCGGTGGTCCCTGCTCTCCTATAGTGGGGGGACATATATCTGTAGTAGTGTTCTGGCTCGGTGGTCCCTGCTCTCCTATAGTGGGGGGACATATATCTGTAGTAGTGTTCTGGCTCGGTGGTCCCTGCTTTCCTATAGTGGGGGGACATATATCTGTAGTGTTCTGGCCCGGTGGTCCCTGCTCTCCTATAGTGGGGGGACATATATCTGTAGTGTTCTGGCTCTGTGGTCCCTCTTCTCCTATAGTGGGGGGACATATATCTGTAGTGTTCTGGCCCGGTGGTCCCTGCTCTCCTATAGTGGGGGGACATATATCTGTAGTGTTCTTGCTTGGTGGTCCCTGCTCTCCTATAGTGGGGGGACATATATCTGTAGTGTTCTGGCTCGGTGGTCCCTCTTCTCCTATAGTGGGGGGACATATATCTGTAGTGTTCTGGCCCGGTGGTCCCTGCTCTCCTATAGTGGGGGGACATATATCTGTAGTGTTCTTGCTTGGTGGTCCCTGCTCTCCTATAGTGGGGGGACATATATCTGTAGTGTTCTGGCTCGGTGGTCCCTGCTCTCCTATACTGGGGGGACATATATCTGTAGTGTTCTGGCTCGGTGGTCCCTGCTCTCCTATATTGGGGGGACATATATCTGTAGTGTTCTGGCTCCGTGGTCCCTGATCTCCTATAGTGGGGGGACATATATCTGTAGTAGTGTTCTGGCTCGGTGGTCCCTGCTCTCCTATAGTGGGGGGACATATATCTGTAGTAGTGTTCTGGCTCGGTGGTCCCTGCTCTCCTATAGTGGGGGGACATATATCTGTAGTGTTCTGGCCCGGTGGTCCCTGCTCTCCTATAGTGGGGGGACATATATCTGTAGTAGTGTTCTGGCCCGGTGGTCCCTGCTCTCCTATAGTGGGGGACATATATCTGTAGTGTTCTGGCTCGGTGGTCCCTGCTCTCCTATAGTGAGGAGACATATATCTGTAGTGTTCTGGCTCGGTGGTCCCTGCTCTCCTATAGTGGGGGGACATATATCTGTAGTGTTCTGGCTCGGTGGTCCCTCTTCTCCTATAGTGGGGGGACATATATCTGTAGCAGTGTTCTGGCTCGGTGGTCCCTCTTCTCCTATAGTGGGGGGACATATATCTGTAGTAGTGTTCTGGCTCGGTGGTCCCTGCTCTCCTATAGTGGGGGACATATATCTGTAGTGTTCTGGCTCGGTGGTCCCTGCTCTCCTATATTGGGGGGACATATATCTGTAGCAGTGTTCTGGCTCGGTGGTCCCTCTTCTCCTATAGTGGGGGGACATATATCTGTAGCAGTGTTCTGGCTCGGTGGTCCCTCTTCTCCTATAGTGGGGGGACATATATCTGTAGTAGTGTTCTGGCTCGGTGGTCCCTGCTCTCCTATAGTGGGGGGGACATATATCTGTAGTAGTGTTCTGGCTCGGTGGTCCCTGCTCTCCTATAGTGAGGGGACATATATCTGTAGTGTTCTGGCTCGGTGGTCCCTGCTCTCCTATAGTGGGGGGACATATATCTGTAGCAGTGTTCTGGCTCGGTGGTCCCTCTTCTCCTATAGTGGGGGGGACATATATCTGTAGTAGTGTTCTGGCTCGGTGGTCCCTGCTCTCCTATAGTGAGGGGACATATATCTGTAGTCTTCGGCTCGGTGGTCCCTGCTCTCCTATAGTGGGGGGACATATATCTGAGGTGTTCTGGCTCGGTGGTCCCTGCTCTCCTATATTGGGGGGACATATATCTGTAGCAGTGTTCTGGCTCGGTGGTCCCTCTTCTCCTATAGTGGTGGGACATATATCTGTAGCAGTGTTCTGGCTCGGTGGTCCCTCTTCTCCTACAGTGGGGGGACATATATCTGTAGTAGTGTTCTGGCTCGGTGGTCCCTGCTCTCCTATAGTGGTGGGACATATATCTGTAGCAGTGTTCTGGGTTGGTGGTCCCTCTTCTCCTATAGTGGGGGGACATATAAATGTAGTGTTCTGGCTCGGTGGTCCCTGCTCTCCTATAGTGGGGGGACATATATCTGTAGTGTTCTGGCTCTGTGGTCCCTGCTCTCCTATATTGGGGGACATATATCTGTAGTAGTGTTCTGGCTCGGTGATCCCTGCTCTCCTATAGTGGGGGGACATATATCTGTAGTGTTCTGGCTCGGTGGTCCCTGCTCTCCTATAGTGGGGGTACATATATCTGTAGTGTTCTGGCTCGGTGGTCCCTGCTCTCCTATAGTGAGGGGACATATATCTGTAGTAGTGTTCTGGCTCGGTGGTCCCTGCTCTCCTATAGTGGGGGGACATATATCTGTAGTGTTCTGGCTTGGTGGTCCCTGCTCTACTATAGTGGGGGGACATATATCTGTAGTGTTCTGGCTTGGTGGTCCCTGCTCTACTATAGTGGGGGGACATATATCTGCAGTGTTCTGGCTCGGTGGTCCCTGCTCTCCTATATTGGGGGGACATATATCTGTAGTGTTCTGGCTCGGTGATCCCTGCTCTCCTATAGTGGGGGGACATATATCTGTAGTAGTGTTCTGGCTCGGTGGTCCCTGCTCTCCTATAGTGGGGGGACATATATCTGTAGTGTTCTGGCTCGGTGGTCCCTGCTCTCCTATATTGGGGGGACATATATCTGTAGCAGTGTTCTGGCTCGGTGGTCCCTCTTCTCCTATAGTGGGGGGACATATATCTGTAGCAGTGTTCTGGCTCGGTGGTCCCTCTTCTCCTATAGTGGGGGGACATATATCTGTAGTAGTGTTCTGGCTCGGTGGTCCCTGCTCTCCTATAGTGGGGGGGACATATATCTGTAGTAGTGTTCTGGCTCGGTGGTCCCTGCTCTCCTATAGTGAGGGGACATATATCTGTAGTGTTCTGGCTCGGTGGTCCCTGCTCTCCTATAGTAGGGGGACATATATCTGTAGTGTTCTGGCTCGGTGGTCCCTGCTCTCCTATATTGGGGGGACATATATCTGTAGCAGTGTTCTGGCTCGGTGGTCCCTCTTCTCCTATAGTGGTGGGACATATATCTGTAGCAGTGTTTCTGGCTCGGTGGTCCCTCTTCTCCTACAGTGGGGGGACATATATCTGTAGTAGTGTTCTGGCTTCGGTGGTCCCTGCTCTCCTATAGTGGGGGGGGACATATATCTGTAGTAGTGTTCTGGCTCGGTGGTCCCTGCTCTCCTATAGTGAGGGGACATATATCTGTAGTCTTCCGGCTCGGTGGTCCCTGCTCTCCTATAGTGGGGGACATATATCTGTAGTGTTCTGGCTCGGTGGTCCCTGCTCTCCTATATTGGGGGGACATATATCTGTAGCAGTGTTCTGGCTCGGTGGTCCCTCTTCTCCTATAGTGGTGGGACATAAATCTGTAGCAGTGTTCTGGCTCGGTGGTCCCTCTTCTCCTACAGTGGGGGGACATATATCTGTAGTAGTGTTCTGGCTCGGTGGTCCCTGCTCTCCTATAGTGGTGGGACATATATCTGTAGCAGTGTTCTGGGTTGGTGGTCCCTCTTCTCCTATAGTGGGGGGACATATAAATGTAGTGTTCTGGCTCGGTGGTCCCTGCTCTCCTATAGTGGGGGGACATATATCTGTAGTGTTCTGGCTCTGTGGTCCCTGCTCTCCTATATGGGGGACATATATCTGTAGTAGTGTTCTGGCTCGGTGATCCCTGCTCTCCTATAGTGGGGGGACATATATCTGTAGTGTTCTGGCTCGGTGGTCCCTGCTCTCCTATAGTGGGGGTACATATATCTGTAGTGTTCTGGCTCGGTGGTCCCTGCTCTCCTATAGTGAGGGGACATATATCTGTAGTAGTGTTCTGGCTCGGTGGTCCCTGATCTCCTATAGTGGGGGGACATATATCTGTAGTGTTCTGGCTCGGTGGTCCCTGCTCTCCTATAGTGGGGGACATATATCTGTAGTGTTCTGGCTCGGTGGTCCCTGCTCTCCTATAGTGGGGGGACATATATCTGTAGTGTTCTGGCTTGGTGGTCCCTGCTCTACTATAGTGGGGGGACATATATCTGCAGTGTTCTGGCTCGGTGGTCCCTGCTCTCCTATATTGGGGGGACATATATCTGTAGTGTCCTGGCTCGGTGGTCCCTGCTCTCCTATAGTGGGGGACATATATCTGTAGTGTTCTGGCTCGGTGGTCCCTGCTCTACTATAGTGGGGGGACATATATCTGCAGTGTTCTGGCTCGGTGGTCCCTGCTCTCCTATATTGGGGGGACATATATCTGTAGTGTTCTGGCTCGGTGATCCCTGCTCTCCTATAGTGGGGGGACATATATCTGTAGTAGTGTTCTGGCTCGGTGGTCCCTGCTCTCCTATAGTGGGGGACATATATCTGTAGTGTTCTGGCCCGGTGGTCCCTGCTCTCCTATAGTGGGGGGACATATATCTGTAGTAGTGTTCTGGCCCGGTGGTCCCTGCTCTCCTATAGTGGGGGACATATATCTGTAGTGTTCTGGCTCGGTGGTCCCTGCTCTCCTATAGTGAGGGGACATATATCTGTAGTGTTCTGGCTCGGTGGTCCCTGCTCTCCTATAGTGGGGGGACATATATCTGTAGCAGTGTTCTGGCTCGGTGGTCCCTCTTCTCCTATAGTGGGGGGACATATATCTGTAGTGTTCTGGCTCGGTGGTCCCTGCTCTCCTATATTGGGGGGACATATATCTGTAGCAGTGTTCTGGCTCGGTGGTCCCTCTTCTCCTATAGTGGGGGGACATATATCTGTAGCAGTGTTCTGGCTCGGTGGTCCCTCTTCTCCTATAGTGGGGGGACATATATCTGTAGTAGTGTTCTGGCTCGGTGGTCCCTGCTCTCCTATAGTGGGGGGGACATATATCTGTAGTAGTGTTCTGGCTCGGTGGTCCCTGCTCTCCTATAGTGAGGGGACATATATCTGTAGTGTTCTGGCTCGGTGGTCCCTGCTCTCCTATAGTGGGGGGACATATATCTGTAGTGTTCTGGCTCGGTGGTCCCTGCTCTCCTATATTGGGGGGACATATATCTGTAGCAGTGTTCTGGCTCGGTGGTCCCTCTTCTCCTATAGTGGTGGGACATATATCTGTAGCAGTGTTCTGGCTCGGTGGTCCCTCTTCTCCTACAGTGGGGGGACATATATCTGTAGTAGTGTTCTGGCTCGGTGGTCCCTGCTCTCCTATAGTGGTGGGACATATATCTGTAGCAGTGTTCTGGCTCGGTGGTCCCTCTTCTCCTATAGTGGGGGGACATATAAATGTAGTTTTCTGGCTCGGTGGTCCCTGCTCTCCTATAGTGGGGGGACATATATCTGTAGTGTTCTGGCTCTGTGGTCCCTGCTCTCCTATATTGGGGGACATATATCTGTAGTAGTGTTCTGGCTCGGTGATCCCTGCTCTCCTATAGTGAGGGGACATATATCTGTAGTAGTGTTCTGGCTCGGTGGTCCCTGATCTCCTATAGTGGGGGGACATATATCTGTAGTGTTCTGGCTCGGTGGTCCCTGCTCTCCTATAGTGGGGGACATATATCTGTAGTGTTCTGGCTCGGTGGTCCCTGCTCTCCTATAGTGGGGGGACATATATCTTAGTGTTCTGGCTTGGTGGTCCTGCTCTACTATAGTGTGGGGGACATATATCTGCAGTGTTCTGGCTCGGTGGTCCCTGCTCTCCTATATTGGGGGGACATATATCTGTAGTGTCCTGGCTCGGTGGTCCCTGCTCTCCTATAGTGGGGGACATATATCTGTAGTGTTCTGGCTCGGTGGTCCCTGCTCTCCTATAGTGGGGGGACATATATCTGTAGTGTTCTGGCCCGGTGGTCCCTGCTATCCTATAGTGGGGGGACATATATCTGTAGTGTTCTGGCTCGGTGGTCCCTGCTCTCCTATAGTGGGGGGACAGATATCTGTAGTGTTCTGGCTCGGTGGTCCCTGCTCTCCTATAGTGGGGGACATATATCTGTAGTGTTCTGGCTCGGTGGTCCCTGCTCTCCTATACTGGGGGGACATATATCTGTAGTGTCCTGGCTCGGTGGTCCCTGCTCTCCTATAGTGGGGGACATATATCTGTAGTGTTCTGGCTCGGTGGTCCCTGCTCTCCTATAGTGGGGGACATATATCTGTAGTGTTCTGGCTTGGTGGTCCCTGCTCTACTATAGTGGGGGGACATATCTGTAGTGTTCTGGCTCGGTGGTCCCTGCTCTCCTATAGTGGTGGGACATATCTGTAGTGTTCTGGCTCGGTGGTCCCTGCTCTCCTATAGTGGTGGGACATATATCTGTAGTGTTCTGGCTCGGTGGTCCCTGCTCTCCTATACTGGGGGGACATATATCTGTAGTAGTGTTCTGGCTCGGTGGTCCCTGCTCTCCTATACTGGGGGGACATATATCTGTAGCAGTGTTCTGGCTCGGTGGTCCCTGCTCTCCTATAGTGGGGGGACATAGCAGGTTTTGGGGGGGGGGGGGGGGTATACTGTGACCGCAGGAAAACCCAACACACTTGACTTCTTAGACTCAAAGCCGCCAACAAGCTGCAGGTACAGCCCACACAGTGCGGTTTCCCTCTCTATTACCAGATCGCGGCAGTTGTGGAGCCGGAGAGGAGGCGCCGTGACC
>NW_027208907.1:0-41391 GCF_027789765.1 Dendropsophus ebraccatus
GCCCGCAGCATCCCAACAGTTTTCTTAAGTTGCTGGGACTTACTGTGTGAATGCACTCCGCGCCCCTCCCCTCCCGTTAGGCCCCGCCCCCTTTTCGGATGCTGTAAGGGCCGCAGCATCACCATTTGTGTTATCTTTTTAACTCTGTGGAGCCTTTCACTGTGATGCCCCCGCCCCCTCCCGGGTTGCCCCTCCCCTTTTCGGTGCTGCGGACTGCAGCACTCCTGCCTTTTTATTAGGATGGTGGCTACACTGAGTCCATACACTGAGGGATGTTGCTCCCCCCTGCCACGTGTGTGTGGTCTCCCGGGAGAGCTTACCAACACACACTGTTCTATTCCCGCAGCTTCTCTCTGCCCCTACTGGTGGAAGTGGTTATTACACCATTACATATATAAGAATGGCTTGCATCAAGTTTTCTTATGGCCAATGTTCCCCATATAATGTTCCAGCAACCCTTGGTCTGCAGATCCAGCATTTTTGGTGTGCTGGTTGACCCCTCTGTGTCAGATTTTATATTTAGATTACATTAATACTTATATACACATATTCTGGTTCCCTCCAACCACATACGCACAGACACATTCCCCATCACCATAACAGTGTTCTGTGCCCTCAGTGAGATCCTTCTGCTACATTGGTGTCACAAGTAGACACTGCACCAGACACGTTACTCACTACTAGCCAGAGTTTACTGTGCTCTGAGCAGAACCCTCTGCTACATGGTGTCACGAGAGTACATAAACCAGACACGTTAACCCGCTATCCAGGCAGTGTATCTGGGCTCTGCAGAACCCTCTGCTACATGGTGTCACAAGAAGTTCATGGAACCAGACACGTTACCCGCTATCCAGGCGGTGTATGTGTGCTCTGAGAGCAGAACCCTCTGCTACATGGTGTCACGAGAAGTTCATGGAACCAGACACGTTACCCGCTATCCAGGTGGTGTATCTGTGCTCTGAGCAGAACCCTCTGCTACATGGTGCCACGAGCAGGACACGGATCCAGACACGTTATCTGTTTCCAGGCGGTGTATCTGGGCTCTGAGCAGAACCCTCTGCTACACACACGGTTTCCCAACCAGGAGAACCGTCTGCTACATGGTTGGTCAACAGGTTATGGGACCAGACACATCACCCATTGCCAATCATTGTTCCTGTGTTACTCAGAGCTACCCCCTCTGCTACAGGATGTCACAAGCACAACACATGTCCTGTCATTCACATCACCCCTTAGCGGGCGGTGCTTCAAACCTGCCTCTCATCTTCATGACATAGATTCCTTTACTACATGATGTCACGGACATAGAACTGGACATGTTACCCCCTCCCAGGTGGTACAAGTTATTCAGAGCTCTGCCCTCTGTTGCATGATATGGCTCCAACTACATTACCTGTAGTTCGGTGTGCACAGATTGTGGTATTCTGTTACACGATGTAATACACCTTCTTCAGGTCCACTCATTATAGTGCATTATAGTGATGATGCTTGGCATTTCTCGTGTCCAGTTCTCGTTTACATTGGGACTCAGGCCTCTTCTCTTCCCTGCTCCAGAGCACACCCTGTAGGCTTCTGTTTGCTTGTCTAGTTTACAGGTCTGACCAGGCACATTACCTGCTTCCAGTCCAGGGATTTGTATCTCTTGAATGCTGGTCCTTGGTTACTTACTGCTTGCAGCTACTCTGCTCGTGTTACCCTGTATATTACCTTTCATCCTCGTAGGACTCCCATGATCGGTGCCTGTCACTTCAGGGAATCATCATAGGGTAACTTGTTACCACACCATTTCGTCTTCTGTATGTTTCCACTAGCAAGTCTCATTACCTGCTCTCGGGCAGTGTAACCTTGGTTTATTCCTCTCGGGCCGTATCCTTTCTAAAGCCCGAGCATCCTGCTACGTGTCCCACTACACAAGGTACAGAACCCCTCGCTTTACCTGCCCCCGGACTGTTGTACTGTCATACTCTGGTCCTCTGAGTGGCCGGCAGCATATAGGTACAGTCACTATTTCATCCTGTACTGTCAGGGTGGTTCTTCTGTCCTTCATCTGGGCATAACTACCATGTTTTGGCATTTGTTTCACTGGCTGTTACCCAGTAGTATGGCTTAGTAACAGTAGTAGTATTGTATTGCTTAGACCGTCCCCTCTGCTATACTGCGGATGGCCCTCAGCGAGGTTTGTTCTTATTGTCTCATGGTGCTCTACTTCAGGAAGCTGTCCTTGGTCAGCACCAGCCACATTGCCTCTTCTCTTTGATCTGGGTGAAGTGAGGCCTCTCGGTTCCTCAGGTAAAACAGTAAGGGTTTCTTCTACCCCTGGTGTATGTAGGACATCGACTGCCTACATGACTCACAGTGCTGCCAACATGGCCAACATGGCAAGTATTTAGTCTTCTCTCTCTTAGGCAGCTGCAGTCTCACAGGGTAAGGATTCCTGTTTACTGCCTGTACTGTTTTCTCTACCGTCCTAAGCCTAGGTGTATGGTCCCTTGTGGTCTAGCTTCTCCAAGTGTCCTTTTTTGGCCATATGGACTATGAAGCATTGTTGTTCTCAGTTCAGGCTTTTGCAGTGCTCCCGCATACACAGTTATTCCTACGCTCTGGAGTAGCACACTGTTGTGCATGACCCCCCTATCCTAGGTTTGGTTTTTTACTACTCAGTCAGGAAATCTTCAAGCAGTCCTTTCTCTCCTCCGTGAGGATGGAATATTTAGTATAATAGGTATCCTCCAGTCCTCCAGAGGATCTGTTATTCCGAGATTGCTTCTTCCGACAGGCAGGTGTGGGTTTTCGGCCCTCATTGGCCTCTATGAGCACTCCTGCTTGACTTGCTTGTCCTTGGTCTTCTTGTTGACCTGCCATGCTCTCCAGATGGGACTCTCCGGTCCCCCTCCCTAATCTTGTCTCCCATGTGGAGTCCTCGAGAACTTCTCCCTTAAAGATTTCCTCTACTTGCAAACAGGGTTTGTTCACTGGCCTATGTCTGGCCCTACCTAAGGCTCTATCGTCTCCGAACCTATTGCATTCTGGCCAGTCTTCATTTGTTCGGCAAGTTGCCAATTCTCGATCATCTTTTCTCATTCACCATTAAAGTCCCTTGTTTTCCTGTTGCTCTGTCCACAGAATGCATCTGGCTCTCGCCTTTCCAATTGCCTAGGGATCCGGTTGAGCTGGTTGATCCGCTAATATCTTCAATGTGGCCATTGGATCCCGTATAAGGTTCCTTTCTCAAGCAATGTCTCTGCTCACCCTTTGAGGCGTTGGTTTCTAGATCTAGTCTATATATGGACTCTAGTCTATGTATTAACTGTTGTTCCCATTGTCCTGTGATAACTCCCGTGCCCATCAGCCTTACCTCGACCTCCCTCAACGGTTTTCTTCTTTGACTCCATGCTCTCGAGTACCTCTAGGCTTCCTTGGAGCGGAGGTGTTTTATATAATCGACCTCCTTTTCTAAGGCTTTAACAGCCCATGGAGTTGTTTTTTTTCCCGGCCTACCGGCTTCCTCTGCTCATCTTTTCTGTCGGACACTGCGGGGTACCTGGTACTACTGTACTCTTTTCAGGACAACTTGCTCAAGATTCAGATCATGGTTTTCTTTTCTCCCTCTCCTTCTTTCCCTGGACTGCATTACGCTTGGAAAGCTTTATTCTTATTAATTATGTATGTGTTTCTCAGATGGGGTAACTCATGTCATAGGCCATGGCTTTCTCTTCTCAGTGAAGACTGTACTCCTAGGCCTATGGAGCTTCCAGCCTGGCCATTCTTTCCCTGCTCCATAGTCAGGGACGCAGCTTCTCCTGCATCTCATGTGGCACCTTCTATGAGAGACTTTCAGTCCTTTCTCCTTTATTTGACGCCTTAGGCCTCTAGGTGCCACGAAACATTTTCCAGTCTCTCCCGTGCATGGTTTGTATTTGCCTTTTTCTGTTCTACTCAGAGTAAGTCCCTGCCGGCCTGTGGTCGCCTACTTGGCTGGGCGTCTGCTTTTTTCCCACATCTAAGCCTACTAGTTCTGTTGGACTCAATGTTACATCATGTTGCTGGCTTCCAGGAAGGCCACAACCCACTCTGCAGTGCAGCACGTTGCTCCAGGGGACTAGACCTGCTTTCCTTTGCCGCGGGACCTGTCGGGGTTTTTCTCTGACGCATTCAGCATCATCCCTTGCTCTATTCCTAGTTGATGGTTTGTGTTGGTGCTATTCTGTGCCTTCTCGCCAAGCGCTCTTGTCTAGCGGTTATCTTTCCCACCCCATGGACTGCTTTTGGACGTCCACATGGGTATCTGTGTCCCCCAATAAGACGCACGAGAAAAGAGGGATTTTTTACTCACCGTTAAAATCTCTTTCTCGTAGTCTTCACTGGGGGACACAGCACCCACCCATTTTTCATTTGGGTTTTTCCTCGGTATGGTAGTTTTCTCCGTTTTGGTGTTATTCCTACTTTACCTGTTCTTGACTTCTCCTACTGCTCTTGTACCAAACTGGTTTAGCTCAGTGCCTGTGGGCGGGTATATCCTGCTCAGGAGGAGTCACTTCCTTTGTTTCTTTCTTAGTGTCAGCGCCTCCTAGTGGCAGCAGCCTATACCCATGGTATCTGTGTCCCCCAATGAAGACTACGAGAAAGAGATTTTACGGTGAGTAAAAATCCTCTTTTTTTAAGTCTTGTAACTGTTTGTTACATGTCTTGATATTTTTTTTTCATACAGAAAGAGAACTACAAGATGAGCAAAATGACGAGTCCTCGTGCAATGAGGCAAAGGATTTCCCTGGCTTTTATGCAGGAGAAATTGGAGTTCTATATGGTGATATGCGGAAACGTAGAATAGATGTAAAAGAGAGGACGGATTATACCAATTTTCGGTTTCTTCTTTGGAAAGCTATGTCATTCTTCCCTGACAGGGTGGAACCACGATCTAGAGAACTTTCTCCTCTTCTTCTGAGATTTATAAGGTAGTAACCTTTCATTTTACAATTTTTTTTTTAATCACTTTCTGCTCGTTTGAAGAATTAATGGGATTGTTACATTGATTAGTATATCAATATTAAAAGCAGTGATTTCGTTTTTTGAACTAAAACCAGTGCATCATGCAAGAATTAGCAAAAATCCTTTCTGTAAATTTCTTATTCCCTCTAAAACCACTTCTAGCTTCCGCTATGTGTGCAATCCCCCCAGGGTGGTATCACACAAGTTTGTTTTTTCTAAAATGCCACTGCTGTTTTTTGCTGCATATTTTGTGCCAAAGCTACAATGTATCCAGCAGGATGGAACAGTATGTTTCTGTATATTTCCAATTTCTTTTAAATCCACCTCTGATGTGATGGCAGCTTAAAAAACCTAATTGTATTCCAGTGACAGCTAATATTGTGTTACTTCTGTATTCCATTTATAATGCTGATTTCTAAAACAGTATAACAATACATTCTTTTAATGTTGGTAATATTTTTTAATTGTATCTTTATTGCCATATTTTCTTTTTTAGCAATGAATATTATCCAGCAGACTTGTTAGTGGCTCCTTCTCAAGACCTTCGGAAGTTAGATAAAGTAAAGGACAGTACAGGGGGTGGAGACATTGCTGAAGATGAAGCAATGGAAGAAGCAGCTAACACCGAATTTGAGGAGATTGACAATACTGGATCACAGGCAAAGAAAACCAGAAGAGCTGCCTCAAAGTGAGTTGTTTCCAATGCACTTAGCATTAAATAGTATTTAAAGATTTTTTTTTAAAATGGCGGAAGAGGTGCGAGGCATAAAACATTTCAGGAAAGACTTAACGATTTGAATTGATATAGTTAAGAGGAAAAAAGGGAAAGGGGGGACATGATCAAAGCCTTTTAGTATGTTAAAATACTAAATAAGGTTCAGGAGGGAAGTGTTAAAAAAAAAAAACTGAACTCAAGAACAGGACACAAGAGGACACATTGAGAGGTTTGTTGGAGGAAAGATCAGAAAAACATAATGGAACAAACTGTAGGTAAATCTACAATAACAGAATTTAAACATGCCTGGGATAACCATATATCTATCCTAAGATAATAAGAAAGGGCAGACTAAAAGGGAAGACTAGATGGACCCAGTGGTCTTTTTCTGCAGACACTCTTTCTATGTTTTTATGTTCAATGTATCCTGTATTGTTCAATATATCCTGTATTGCCTGGAGAAGGTGGATGCAGCCCGAGAACTGCTTGGAAAACATGGATAAAGCCTATTGCTGTATCCATGTTTTCCATGCAGTCCTCGGCTGTATTACCCAGGAAGCAGGATTTCCACTCAATTTATTGGGAGCAGGATTTCCACACACAAACACGTTGATTTGTGCATGGGAATCTGTGAAGCTTCCTTATACAAATTGTCACAAATTTTAGCCATGTGGACATGCCTTAGTTAGTAAGACATGTAGCAGGGTTCAGCATCCCTGAGTTTAGTAACTGTTTTCAAACTTTTCTCCCTCCTCTCAAAGCTTCATTAACTTACAGCCCTTTTAGGTTAGTTATCTGATTTAAGTTACAGAGTGTAAAAAACATTCCTATTAGCATTTTCCGTATGAGCAGTTTTAGGTTAGTTCTGTGCTTAAGGCATTAACTCATTATGCATATTGAACATTACAGATGATCACATAGACCTAAGCTGTAGAAAATTTACCCTTATACCCTTTCTATGATAGCAACATGTTTTCCTTATAACACCTTAAGGGTGGGTTCACACATACCGGATCGCAGCAGATTTCATACTGAGAAATCCACTGCGATCCTGTGTCCTGGCATTCTGTATGGGTTTATATACTCGCAGCATATTTTTCATTCCACTGTGAGTATGTAAAGCCCCGTCCCCCTTAACCCACCGCTGCTCAGTTAATACATTACCATTCTGCGCTCCGGCCTGCTTCTGTGGCTCCCGGGTACTCGACGTCCCGATCAGCCAATCAGTGGCTGCGGAGGGACAGTGCACCAATTGGCTGAGCAGCATTTAAGGGAGCCAGAGCCGGAGACCGGTAATGTTTTAACCAAGCAGCTCAGGGTTAACGGGGCAAGGCTTTACATACTCACAATGGAATGAAAGATCCATTGTGAGTATGTAAACCCGTACAGAATGAGAAGGAATGTGAAGGCACCCTTAAATGGCCTTTCTATGAGATAGGACATCTACGTGTTATCATGGGGTCCAGCGCTGTGTCATTGTTTACTCAGGCAGATGTGGTTTGTTGGGTCTGGCACTCCATTCTAGTCCCACTCAAATGGTAGGCCATCAGTATTAAGTGAAGAATACTTGTCAACTTTTCTAACATTTATATACATTTCTTTAGACTTTTATATTGGGTAGTTTCTCTGTTATTCATCCTGGAAAATGTGTGAATAAATTGACAGCTAGGCACTATTCTCGTTACTTATGCGTGTCCCTACACAGTCATCTTTCGCTGATTGGTCGTCATACTGTTTAGGGACATGCCCTATTGAAAAGCATGGCATCTTTCTTCCACACTCAGCACCACATGTGTCCAAACTCTGTACATCAGTCACACTGGGCCGGAAGGGAGTAGGTGTACCTGCTGCAGCTCAGCACCACTGCTATGACATTTGGGCTGTGGGCATTATATAGAGCTGACTGCTTCCATTTATTCATACATTTAGGCTGGGTTCACACACAGTATATTTCAATCAGTATTGTGGTCCTCATATTGTAACCTCAACCAGGAGTGGATTGAAAACACAGGCTCTGTTCACACAATGGTGAAATTAAGTGGATGGCCGCCATATAACAGTAAATAACTGCCAGTATTTCAATATAACAGCCGTTGTTTTAAAATAACGCAAATATTTGCCATTAAATGACGGCCATCCACTCAATTTCAACATTGTGTGAACAGAGCCTTTCTGTGTTTTCAATCCCCTCCTGGTTATGGTTGCAATATGGGGACCACAATACTGACTGAAATATACTGTGTGTGAACCCAGCCTTATAGGAGAAATAACAGGAATGGCATCATGCAGCATTCTAAGAATTTCCTAACGTCTACTATGAAGTTAATAGGGCCAACAGATGTTTTAGTCTGGCACAGTAAAAAAACATTATGCTTTGGTACAATAGCTGCGAATTGGCATACTATAACTTTTCAGATAAGCAATGTGTAAATGATTAATAAAAGGATACTCTAATTTCACAACGATACCCCCTTTCAACAGGATACGGGATAACTATCAGGTCCAAAGACAGCAGGAGGATTGTGCCCCTGAATGATTGGAACACATTGCTCATTCTCTATGGGGCTTTTTACATTGTAGCATGCTGAGCTGCTGCTGTTCATTCTCAGGATTGATGAGTCCCAGCAGTCAGACTCCAGCCAATCCTCTAGTTATAGCTTTTCCTGTGGATAGGGAATATGGCTGCTTTCACAACAGATTTTCCTCCCCCACACGGACAGCATAGCCGGATATGATGCTGGGAGCGGGGGAACTGTATGAGTATGCGCTGCATTGCAATGAAGCAGCCGCGCAGCTCTGTCATTACAGCGTGGCACATATTCATACAGTTCCTCCGCTCCCAGCATCATACTCAGAGATGCTGCCTGTGCGGGGAAGTACTCTGTTACAGGCCCTCCACGTCCACGTTCCGTGTGAATGCAGCCTAACTGTTTGAATAGAGACTACCCCTTTAACGTAGATTAGTTGCAATGTGCCAACAGACTCCTACATTAGTATAGCATATTGTCAAGAAGCAGCAGCTCTTGAACACCTTTCAACACCAGGCAGCAAAATATACCCTGATGACCACACTTTCTTGTGCCCTCCAGTTTGATGTGGTTTTTATAGTCTAAAAAATATGATAATCTGCTGACTTTATGGAATTTAATACATTTTTCCTCTGTTTTAATTATTTTGTAGGCAACTTGTTGCCCATTTAGGAGTGTTTTCCAAGTTTTCAAATCCTCGTTCATTATATCTGGAACCCAAGTTACATGAACTTTACACTCAGGTAATACATACTATTCTTGTATATGTAAAACTCCCATTTACTCAGTGTCAACCCATGTTAAACACTAGTAAGTGACCTCATAGGTTTTTCTGTAATGAATGTAGTAGTATAAGTTTATTACCCTCACTACTGTGTGTCAATAAAGCTATAAGAGCCCATTAGTGATAATGCCATCTGTACAGTGTAGCTGCCTGGATTGTTGACTAGTTAGACTTTAGAGAATGTATGTTCAGCTCTGTCATCAAGTAACTACTCGGTATTTTACGTTAGTGGTATTTTACTTTACAATAGTGCTATATAGCAATCTCTTTATACAGTACGTCTAAATATAGCCAGTGAAAACAAGTGTATAATTTATTTTCGCTTTGCACAAAATGCTTAGATTATTATCAATTCAAAACAGAGAATCAATGGAACCTACCAGTAGATGCAAACTTTCTTTAAAATACATCAGCAGTGCTCAGCATGTGTAAATGACCCACCACAAGACATCATATAAGTACAGTTTGTTTACATATATAACCAAATAATGTGAGAAAAAAACACTTAGATCATCTTTATCACTTAGGCCTAGCGGTCCCAGTGCTTCAGTACGTATGATCCAGCTTGTTTCCTTCCTCAGCAAGGCTTTTTGACAATCATCTCCATTTCGTAATGGTCTCCAAGCCTAGGAATTTAAGCAACGTTTGATCCATGTTCTATCGACCTCATACAGCCCACTTCTGTTCTACGAGAGCTAAGATGCACCAGCTGCATGACGAGTATTGTGAGCCGGGTGATAGCAATAGTTCACCAAACGGCTGTCCTGTAAGACTCTGCGTTGTATGCTGAAATAAAGTTTGCATCTACTAGTGAGTGCTGCTAATTCTCTGGTGTGAATTGATACCTATTGGACTGCAGAGCATTACCCAAGTGTCCATCCTAACTACAGTAGTAGAGCCAGTGTTTCCTAATCCCTGTTGGATGTGGATGGGTTATATTATAATGCCAAAGTCCGATTAGTGTTGTATGCAGATGGCTCCTGACAGCCCAATCCTATGCCAGCAAGTGTTGCTGGAACCTTTAAAACACTCCTGAATTCCTGGGAACAAAACATATCTGTGATTGGCCTCTCCAAAGGAGCACACAGTATAGGTCCTTCAAGCTGGGTTTATTGGATTTTATAGCCACAGGCTGGCACATTTGTAGAAGTACTACTTAGTGTTGCTGTCCTTTGGGAAACTTTTGACATGTCAAAAGTTTTGATCGGCCTGGTTCTGAGCCTTCAGACCCGTACCGATCGGGAGAACCGAGCGGGGAATTGGACCGCGCTGCAGAGCGTCCTCTCCCTGCTCTGTGTCAGCATAATCAGTCGGGCTGCATAGAGTTCCATTATAAGCCTGACTGATTACATGACAGAGGGTCGGGAAGCGTGGTCCTATCACCGCTCTATCTCCCGATCAGTATGGGTCTGAGCGATCAACACTTTTGACATGTCTCTATGACATGTCAAGTTTTGCAAAACGACAGTGACACTTTAAGCTGACACCGTTGTATAGACACCATTAGAATTATTAATATTCTTTAGGCACTGCCATTGTGTGTTGGTTGTGTTGCACTACTTCATAGGAACCACGTTGGGAAATTTCTCTAAGGTTCAGTGCTATTTTGGCCCTATTGTGGAAAAACTGTCTTTTTAATGTGGAGATAGTATTGGTAAAACAGAGCTCTGTTGTAAAGCTGTATTTAGGGCGTAGTCACATGTTTTGTTATGTCATTTTTCTGCTATGTTGCAAAAGTCAGAAGCCAGAAATTGATGGTAAATTGGCATTCTGTTGACTTTATCAGAAACATCTGTTTGATAGTAGCAATTAACAGGTGACAACTAACATGCCTGAACTTACTCTTGTAACTTTTATGGAAATGCCATGGTACGGCTAAGGAAATTGACAGCACAGATATGCATGTATCCATGCTGTCAGTTTCTAGATTCCTAGCAGTGCATATATACATTCTGCGCTGCTCTGTGATTCGGCATCCCACTCTCAAGCTGCCGCTGTGTCTTCAGACCTCCCCGTTTTCTCTGGCTGTCAATCATTCTTAAGAAGAGCAGTCTGAAGATACAGCAGTCACCGGAAAGCAGAATCTGTTCTTTGAAAAACAGTTCATAAAAGTTAGGACTGTAGGCTGTAAAGCAGAGATGTCAGGTATTTTGTGCTTGTTTAATTTTTTACCTTCTTTGTCTCCAGTTATTATGTCATCAAGATGAGAACGTACAAAAAGTTGCCTTGGATTGTGTGCTGAGCTACAGACACCCACATATTCTGCCCTACAAGTAACTTTTCTTAATTGTTTATGCTTTGGGAAATCTTAAATGAAAAGAGTTAAAGGGGCTTTGTGTATATGTTTAGCATATATGTTTTATACTCTTGAAAAGGATAAAAGCTTATATGTCAAACTGAAACTAAAAATGGATTTAGCAGAATGTCTTTCCCATTGACTTAAAGTGTCACTGTAATATTTTTTTTTTTTTTTTTTTTGCAGAAGTCAATTGTACAGGCGATTTTAAGAAGCTTTGTGATTGGGTTTATTAGGCAAATATGCCATTATCTGCATTCAAAAAGACTTTTCCCAGGTCCCCCCTCCCTCCTCTCTCTCATTCACTGCTCATTATCAGGAAATCTTGACTCTTTTACATCAGTCGAGCCTTGTGTAACCTATGAAGGAGGGAGGAGGGAGATTAGTTGGCAGCAGAGAACAAAGGATTACACAGTGGGAGCTGTGTGAAAGCCACTATTCAGAGGTCAGAGAAGTCAGTGGTGATTTCAGAGGAGATAGCCGGTGATGTAGCTGTAAAGTAACTCTTTGTTGTCCTGTTTTGGTGCCTCATCTCCCTCCACCCCTCCCCTCTCCATAGAGAACAATGAAGACGGGGGAGAGCTTTAAACTGCTTTTTCATGATAAAAATGCATTTTTCGGGTAATAAACCCAATTACAAAGTTTCTTAAAGTCATCTGTACTATTGATTTCTGCAAAAAAAAGTTAAAACGACAGTGGTGCTCTGGATTACGAGCATAATTCGTTCCGGGACTGTGCTTGTAATCCAAATCCACTCTTAAACCAAAGCAAATTTTCCCATAAGAAATCATTGATATGCAGACAATTGGTTCCACACCCCAAATATGATTTATTATTCTGAATAACATGTAAAACAGACGAAACAAACATTTAGAAACAGCAGAATATGTGATATTATAAATTACTGTACAGTAATGGAGAGGATGGAAACACAAGGGTGGACAGAGACTGCAGGGAGCATGAAGGAATGAGCAAGACAGATGGGGGCACATACATGCAGCACTCTCTGTCCAGGGAGAGAGAGGTTACAGCTATGGAGAGATTACCTCCACAGTCCTGTCCCCTGATGTAAGCCCCAGCCTGAGGTGGATCTGCTATGATTTAGAAGGTGAGGGAGACTTCCTGGGTCAGAGTACAGGGCTGTAGACCCCGCTATGCAGACCATGCCCCTCCTCCACTACCCCTCCCACCCAGTACAGGGAGCTCTTAATCCAAAGCAATGCTCTTAAACTAAGTCACAATTTTGAAAAACTGTGAGCTCTTAAACCAAAACACTCTTAAACCAAGTTACTCTTAAACCAAGGTACCACTGTGTGTGTGTGTGTGTATATATATATATATATATATATATATATATATATATGTGTGTTTGTGTGTTTTTGAGGGCTTTTTTTGTTGCTGAACACAATAGTGCAGAATACTACACAACTTTATACAACAGAAGAAAACAACTCATATATTACCGTATTTTGATTCTAGAATGAATTGCTTGTGTTTTATAATTTATGAAATACTGGTTTCACATCTTACAGGGAAAATTTACAAAGATTACTCGATGATAAAAAATTTAAGGAGGAAATAGTCCATTTCAGCATTTCTGAGGAGAGCTCTATAGTCAAGCCTATGCATAGAGCAGACCTTATTCCTGTGCTCATGAGGTAAGCCCTGGGTAGAGATTGACAAATGCAATAACTAGTACTGAGACCTATGACCTGTTTCCACATTCCTGCCTGTTCTGTATTGGGCCTTGGGTACATTGCAGTTTCGATCCAAAATGCTGCCCTATTTTGTCTCTTGAGATGCCAGCAACCCAATGGACTCCATTAAAATCAATGGTGTCCTTCAGGCGTTATTGGTGTATGGTGTGCAACAAAAACACCATGGTTTTGTTTCCGTTCTGCTCCTATAAAGGTGCAGAATAACAGAGCGAACAATGCAAATAGGCATTGAGCCTTATTTTTTAAACGAAGGAAATAATTTTAGTTGTTCATCAGCCGCTATGCCACACTGTATGGCTTCAAGACTGTAAAGTATTTGCTGTACTAAGCCCCTGGAGAAATGGGCTCCTCAAGACTTTTACTTACATTCACTCTTTGGCAAATAAAGGTGGCTAGGCTGGAAAAATGATGAACCAACTAATATGTATAGTGGACTTACATATTGCCTCGTCAGTAAAAACCACCAAACGATAGTAGATTTAGTATTAAATGCTTGAGAGAAAAGCTAGCTTGGATCCTGGCCATTGCAGCAGGAGCCTTGCTGTATATTACAGCTAGCTTCCACTGTGAAGTGTTCTGAACCCACACCATACATGTGCCGTCTTTGTTTATTAGTGTCAAAGGCCTTAAAGTGGTTATCCAGTGTTAGAAAAGCATGGCCTCTTTTTTTCCAGAGACAACATGAGTCTTTTCTCCAGTTCAGTGGTTTGCAATGAAACTCTTCAATGAAACTGGGTTTCGAAAACCCACTCAAACTGGAGACAAGAGTGGTGTTGTCTCTGGAAGAAAATGGTCATGTTTTTCTAATGCTGATTAACCCCTTTGAATACTCAACAACATAAATCTCAACATGTTCTATTTGGTCACTACTGAGTAAACTCATTTCTTCTACAATTTAGTTACTGTAGGTTATTTAGAATAATTTGTTGTTTTTCCTCCCTTAACTGTACATTTGATTTGACACATGACACCATTATCTTTACTTTTCTCTTCTGCATAGAATATTATATGGACGTATGAGAAGCAAAACAGGGAGCAAAACACAGGGCAAGTCAGCTGCTGGCACACGAATGTCAATTGTTCTCCGTTTCTTAGCTGGTTCCCAGTCTGAAGAAATAAGGATGTTCTTAGATCTTCTTTATGAACCAGTGAGACATCTGAAGGAAGGTATGACATTTTTTCATTTATTAATTCTTTTTATACATTATCACAATGGGCGCCACCATCTTGCATGAGCTATTTTAACAGCATTTAGAGATTTACTTTACAGCAAGACCCTATGGGACCATAGGATACAAAGGACTGGACCTGTACCATTCAAATGAATGAGAGGCTTTTGGGGGCCTCTACGGCAAATGGACATCATAAGGATTGGGGGAAAGGGGGCACAATCATCGCCTCTGTAAGCCTAGACAGATCAACACTAAGGGGGATATTTATCAAACCGGTGTAAAGTAGAATTGTCTTAGTTGCCCCTGGCAGCCAATCAGATTCCACTTTTCATTCCACACAGATTCTTGGAAAAATGAAAGGTAGGAGCGCAAAAATTGTGACTTTTCTGCACTAAACTGCAGCCATAGGGGGTTGATAAATCCCCTATGTTGTCTTAAAATGGCAGTGCTTTTTATGCCAGAATAGTATGTAACATTCTTTTGCTAATGCTGAGTTTTTACTTTGCAGGAAGCTGTCTAGCTCTGGTGCAGCAGTCTGTAGAACAGGTGGACCTCTCTAATGTTATACCTCTTGGACGACAGCACAGCCTATTCAATAGTTTGGAGTCAGTTCTTAAAAATTTAGGTCATCTGATCAGCCCATACTTACCTGAGATGCTCCAGATTTTACTTTGCATGACAGCCACTATCTCTCATATTCTTGAACAGAAGGAAAAGGTAAGGTTATTGTAAAATGTTTTGTGTTGATAATCCTGGGGTCGTAGTACTACAGTCATATAATTTCACTAAGGTTAGGTTGGGTTACATATTCTCTTTACAGGAATGCAATAATTTCTATTATTGTTCTGTGTCTGGGCTCATGCAGTTTGTATCCGGTTACTGTGCGACGCCTGGTGTAGAGATTATATTTTAGACTATAACACAGTAGTAATTCATAAATAAGGCAATTTCTTAAAGGGAATCTTATCAGTAGGTTAGGGCATCCTAATCTGCTGATAGTACATAGTGCCTTTTAATAATTTCAGTTGAAAAAGAAAAAAGCATTTTAATAATATTAGTGAGACTATTTGGTGCATCGGGGGCAGTCCTTTACTACTTTGTGCACCGAGATGGCCGCCCACCTGCTCTTCTAGCAGCACCTCTATTGAATACTAAGGCTGCCTATCTGCAGTGGCTGCAGTGGTAGCTAGAGCAGCTGGCCCCAAACTGCCACATTAACATAGGACTGAGTTTCTTAAATGTGGTGCACTGAAGAGTCATATTTAAGGCTAGGGCCACACTGCATTTTCGCTGTACATTTAAATGGGAAAAAAAGGTAATTTTTTTTTTTTAACATACACAAAGATGTGATAGACTAAGTTTTTCTGTATGTTTAAATTAAACATTTTAAAATGATAGGGGGAAACAGATGCATAATGTAGTGTGGCCCTAGTCTAGGACACTATTGGGGGAAATTATCTATGTTTTCTATGTTTCTTTCATTAGTTTATATAACATTTAAAGAAAATGTAATTTTGTTTTATGTGGCAGCAGTAAAGAGTTACACGGCTCACCTGCTGGC
Organism: Dendropsophus ebraccatus; assembly: GCF_027789765.1. Taxonomy (NCBI): domain Eukaryota; kingdom Metazoa; phylum Chordata; class Amphibia; order Anura; family Hylidae; genus Dendropsophus; species Dendropsophus ebraccatus. Next base: position 15,761 of record NW_027208907.1, read on the forward strand.
ACCAGTGGCTATGTCGGGAACTACAGGGCTACAGAAGCCCTGGTCCCAGCATAGTTAGATACCTCTAATGCTGCTGCATACAGCATTAGCAATGAACTTCCCTTAATATCTATTGTAACATTGGAATAAACATTACAATTGGGGAAACTGTCTGTCAGTAGCGCTGCAGCCGAGGTATGGTGAAGCAGAGTGAGCAATGATTGATAGCTAACCTCGCTTGCTCTGCTTCACTGTTTTGTGGCTGCAGTGCTACTGACACAGGCTGCTGCCCCAAGCCTTATTTCTGTTTTAATGCTAATATGGATAAGAATAGATATTGGGGGAGGCTCAGGATTGAGCCCTGCAGCCCTGGAGCCCTGCAGTCCTGACACTGACACTGCCACTGGTGGCAAAAAGAGGACTGTGTTGTGTTGGGGACTATTATTGCTGCCAGTCAGTAAAAACACATATACAGTAATACCTCGGTTTTCGAACGCTTTGGAGCTCGAAATGCTTGGTATTCGAACGAAAATTTACCCAGAAGAAGTGTTTGGAATTCGAACTTCGCTCGGTTTTCGAACGTTTTTCAAACGTTTTTGCAAGCGTGGATGGTGGTTTGTACCTGGCGAGTTAAGCAGTGGTGAGGCTTCACATACAGTACAGTGCTGTATAAGACTGCTGGAGTGCATATACAGTGCAGTAGTAGTAAAGGCAGTGTACCACCATCTCCCATACATTACAGTGCTTGGATGGGGGGGACGCTATACAGTAAAGGATGGGTGAGAAGTTGGTGACTACTGTACTATAATTGCTGGTTCTGATGAACATTTCTTATGTTTAATGTCCTGTACAGTATAGTGCTGTTCTGTACTGTACTGTAGTGATTATACTGAGCACTTATCAGTGTAATAAATGAGTATTGTAGGTAATTATTGGTGGCTGCTGGAACCAATTAATCACATTTACATTATTTTCTATGGGAAGACACTGCTCGGTTCTCAAACTGCTTGGTTCTCAAACTGCCTTCTGGAACCAATTAAGTTCGAGAACGGAGGTACCACTGTATATTTATTTTTTACGTTTTCTTTAATAACATTCATTATAACGTAATGAAAGAAATGCAATGTAAGGGAACCTGTTTCATTGAACGCGCAGTCTGATGTGCCAGTTGTGCTAGTGCCATGTTATGAAAATAGAGAAACTGAGTAAATTCTGAGCTTAGGAGTCTAGTAGTCAGTCTTACTCAATGATTCACAGTCTTACTTGTACGAGCTTTGGTACACAGATAGCTGTCAGCCACCTTTTTTTTTTTTTTTTTTTTTAGACGCAATTTGTGAAACCAACCTTAGTTCAATTTATCTCTGGCATTCAACCTCTGTAACAAGAACTCCAATACTTTTTTTGTAGAATTCACTTTACCTTGTTTTGTTTTCCCAAGTAATCCGTTCTCATAAAACGACATGTTACTTGTTCACAGAACTTTGTAGACACTATAATAAACCTCCTTACATTGATCAACATGTAATGTCCATGCTCAGAATTGTATAACTTTGTTTTTACAGCAGGTTTTCAGATTCAGTAACTCGCAGATATGTGACTCATATGCCAGGCAGCCATTTGCCGAGTTCATTTATCGCTTCATTAGACGGCAAGGTGTTAAAAGTTCAATAAGTCAAATACCACAGGCGCAAATCTGGGTAATGATTATGGAACGCACTATAGCTAAATCAGGAAAAAGACTATTTGGTTAAATTTCCACTGGTTTTAGGGCAGGTCTTTTACTGACCCCGAGAGTTCAGATACTGAATTATTTTTTGTCTTTGCGTTTATGACCTATGAATAGGAACTTATTTACAGAGGTGCAGCTGAGCGGTTATAGGTTCTGAGAGGTCAGCTACTTATCTGACTGACACACTCCCCTCTCACAGGTGGGGCCGGGGTTCCACAACTAGTAAATCACACTCTACCCTCAAGCATGCAGCCTTGGGTACAGCAGTCCTTTTAGAACCCCCCCCCCCCCCTTAACTTTTATTCTTATAAATTAAATGGAAATATAGGATGAAGATGAAGATGGATGAAGCTGTTAAAAGCCAGAGTGGTCTGTCAATACAGGAAAGAGTATGCACTGTTATCGAGGATATATTTTCTCCTATGAGTCTCTTTAATAATATATACTAAGCTGCAGTCTGCAGTACTGTGTTTACCATCACACACTAAGTCCCATGCACTTTAATGTAATCATATAGCCCCCTCAGCTCTCCTGAGGCAACGTCATATTATTAAAGAGACTTATAGGAGGAACCATTTCCCCAATAACAGTTCATTCTCTTTCCTGTATTAACAGACCACTGTGGGTGTGATATGGTTGTAACTATCTTCATCCAATATTTACCTTTAATCTATAAGAATAAAAGTTAAGTTTTAAGGGGGTTTTCTAAAAGGGGTATAGTACTCTAGGCCGTCAGCTACTTCAGACTCAATCTGCTAAACCAAAGTGAGAGCTTATCAGACTTGTATAACAATGATGGGAATGTAAAACTGTCTGTACTGCCTCCTTGTAAATAACAGGGCCCATGCTCATTCCCCTCCCTTCTGGTCATCAGAAGCTGTCAGGATGAGTTAAATGTGAAGGTATTACCTATGTATTTTTTTATCTAATTAGAGCCAGATACTAAAACATGTTTATTTTTTATTTTATTTCATTGTTTGCACATTACACATTTTATGCACAGCATTTAGAGGTATACTTTACAGCAGCCTCATCGACATTGGAAACAAAGCAGAGGTCATTATAAAATTGTGAAGAAAAGAGATAAGGGGAGAGCACAAACGTAGAAACATAGAAGATTGTCGACAGAAAACACCTGGGGGGAGATTTATCAAAGGGTGTAAAATTTAGACTGCTGCAAACTGGCCACAGCAACCAATCACAGCTCAGCATTCCTTTCACCAGAGCTGGAAGCTGAGCTGTAATTGGTTGCTATGCCCCAGTCTAAATTTTACACCCTTTGATAAATCTCCCCCCTAGTCTTTTTAGTCTGCCCTTTTAGTATTTCCTTTCTTATTATCTTAGTATATTGGTTATAGCAATCTTAGGTTATAATAGATTTACCTACCACATCTGCTGGAAGTTTGTTCCAAGCATCTACTTACTACTTTTTAAAGTGACACTGTCACCCCCAATAATCATTTTTCAATCTTTACAGGTGTGTGTAACCCGCCTATATCTCTCTGCATACCTGTAATTATTTTTCTGTTTCATGAGGTGGCTTTGCCTGAAATTGTAATTTGGCCGAGTATCTTCTAGCGCCACTGGGCGGGGCTTGGTCCCTGAAGCACCACATAGCCCTGCCCCCTTGGGCACGTCATATGTCCCGGCCGCTGCTCCGTTTTGAGGCCTCCTTGACGTGCGCGTCCACATCTCCCGCCGTCTTCCGCGTGCGAGAGCGTCATGCGCAGAAGGTGACCGCCGGGTCACCCACAGCCAGGCTGTGCGTGCGGTCGCACAGCCCGCCGATTACACCGGCCGCACCGTCCCTTGTTGTTTAGGACTGCGCATGTGCCGAAAAGGACCGCCGCAGTGCGCCTGCGTACTATGTCTGCGCCTCGCTGCTGGCTGTGAGGAGGGTTTCACAGCCGCAGCGAGGCCTCCGGAGAGTCCCAAACAACAAGGGACGGTGCGGCCGGTGTAATTGGCGGGCTGTGCGACCGCACGCACAGCCCGGCTGTGGGTGACCCAGCGGTCACCTTCTGCGCCTGCGCGCCACATGACGCTCCCGCACGTGGAAGCCGGCGGGTGATGTGGACGCGCACGTCAAGGAGGCCTTAAAACGGAGCGGCGGCTGGGACATATGATGTGCCCAAGGGGGCGGGGTCAACGGTGCTGTAATGGGCGGGGCTATGTGGCGCTTCAGGGACCAAGCCCCGCCCAGTGGCGCTCGAAGATACTCGGCCAAATTACAATTTCAGGCAAAGCCACCTCATGAAACAGAAAAATAATTACAGGTATGCAGAGAGATATAGGCGGGTTACACACACCTGTAAAGATTGAAAAATGATTATTGGGGGTGACAGTGTCACTTTAAGAAAAAGTATTATTTTTTTTATGTTGCTTCTGATCTTACTGAATTACTGACAAGACAAAGAGGCCATGTACAATTCTACTGAGAAGAGCTTATATGACTATATTGTACTTTAATATGGCTCGATAATGGTAATCTGAAATAACCCTAGAGAGTCATCTGCTCTCAGCCCCTCTAATCAGCTGGTGGTCATACATCTACATGGATGAGTGATCCCTGCTATTGTTCAGGCTAGACAATAAGACATAGGGGGAGATTTATCAAACTGGTATAAAGTAGAATTGGCTTAGCTGCCCCTAGCAACCAATCAGATTCCACTTTTCATTTTTCAAAGAATCTGAGGAATAAAAGGTGGAATCTGATTGGTTGCTAGGGACAACTGAGCTAGGTTTACTTTACACCAGTTTCATAATCCTCCCCCATAGTGTGCTGGAAGCAGCCTCTTCTCATTCATTGGGTGTTACTTATTGTTTTCTAGTGTAATAAAATTGTTAAGAAAAATGTGGTTCCAGATTCATGTAGTTATTTTTCTTTCTTAGATACAACTTAGGTGTATTAATCCGCTTAAAAATCTGAGGCGCCTGGGAATGAAACGCATAGTAGAATTTTTTACTGATTTTGAAACCTACCCATTCTCGGCAGAGGAGATTGATGCTGTGTTTTATGCTGTGATTTGGCCTCAGGTAAATATAACTTTAATAGCATAAGTTAATTGAGAATTGATGTATGTGTTTAAGAATGATGTAAATTCTGGTATTTTATATTTCAGATTTGCAGGCTTGCTTTGGAAAGTCAGCATTATCCTTCTTTTGCTCTGAGGCTGATTCACATTTGGAGCCAGTCTTCCAGGTAATACAGTTGCACCAAGAAATAGGTGTAATATATTGGTGAAATCTGTTTTCTCTACCAAATTTTTTGCGTTAAAGGGAAAATTTTTGGATAAATGTCAGCGGCTTTTCAAGTGGATAGACTACCAAGGCCTGATTCGTAAGGGTTAGATCGCTGTAATCCATGTACAGCTGAGTAGAGACAAACTGATACAGCACTTTACTGTTCATATGCTGGGGTTGTACCTCCACACTAATCAGATGGTGGTGTCATAGTGATGTGCCACCACTGTTGTCCTGGAACAACTTTGTAAGGGAATGTGTCTTCAGAAAATGAGCCATAAGGCCTTATTCCTATGTTCTGTGCACAGTCTGTATATACGAACGGTGTGCCATGGAGCGAATCTTTGCTTAAATCTTTGCTTTACTGTACTGGCACAGCTGCGTGGCTGTTTCATTATAGCTACCGGCATCATAATAATACATGATGCCAGGAGCTCTGTTAATCTGTTCTGCTGCATACTGTCCATATACTGTATATTAACTGTGCACTGAATGGGTGGGGAAATGAGGCCTAAGTGTTATTTTCAAGTTGTTTTAAAGAACAGGCACACCAGCTTATATAATACATAATGACCATGAAGTTTAATAACTCTAGTAAAAAATATATCCTCCATTGTTGCAAATAAGAATTAAGTTAAGTTCCAACTAAAATCTGCCCTTATGTGTATTAATAATGGGAATTATGTGAATGTTATAAGTTTTTTGGTTTTTTTCTTTTTCTAAAGGTTTTTTCCCTTACTTGCTAAACAAAAGCCTGGGCAGCCGGAGTTTGATTTATTACTCAATGCGTATGCTCTGCTATCCACCAAAAATTTATCAGATATAGTGGCGGGTGTAATCATAGATGTAACTACTAATCTACTGAAAAGCTCGGACTCTGAAGATACAGAAAGTCTCCCTCCTTTGGTTGTCAATGACTGTGTTGTTCAAGATGTCACAAACATCGGTGATGGTAAGGAAGAAGTCTATGTATTTCTATTTTTGTCTATGCACTCCATGTAGTAACCTCCCCCATATTGATGTGTGGATATCTTGTTGAATTTAGAGTGCCCAACTTTTGGGGTGAAGCTGGTGTTGCCACACGTGCCTGTGCTTCTCCAGTATCTCTGTAAGAGCATGCTGAATGTAGAAAAAATTAAAAAGAAGAAATTTAGTGAACAAGTCAGCAAGGAGCTCAGCATTCTGTCAAAGTAAGTAAATTTTAAGGCGATTAATGGCACATCATAAAGATTTGGGGTAACTTAGATTTTTCATGTAATATGGGTGCACCCTAACATAGGTATTAAAAAATCCAAAAGAGAATCCAATAAAGTTTTGTCTTTAACCCACAGGATTAGCAAATTTATTCAAGACAAAGAACAGAGTAATCAACTCATAGGGCTTCTTATATCCTACCTGCATAAAGGTACCTTGGCTCAGGTAAGTGATAGGTTGTATAAAAAATTTTTGTGTGTGTGTGCAGAGTACCCCAACATGGAAAGCTAAATGATTTAGACACGTAAGGCACACTACGCTTTTACAATCCGTTTTTTTTTTTTTAAAACTGATGCAATTGTGTGCATCCGTTTTGATCCGTTTTTCCATTGACTTCCATTATACAAAAAAAAAAGCACCAAAACGGATTTGTTTTATTTAACAGACACAAAAATGAGGTTAACTACGCTTTTTTGTACGTTAAAAAAAACTGATCCGTTCTTTATTTTAGAATGACAGTCAATGGAAAAACCCATCAAAATGGATGCACACAATTGCATCAGTTTTTTTTTCATTTTTTTTTGCAAAAAAAAACGATTGCAAAAACGTGGTGTGAACGTTTTTCAAGCTGCTTGGCGCGAATGAGTTGGATGGTTTTGGGGAGCTGAATGTTTAGCAATTAGGTCAATTATTTAAGAAGATTACAGTTGCATTATGGTTAAGCTAACAATTTTAGCTCAGAATTGTACTTAGGGATCGGGTTCATGCAATACATGGTGAAAAACAAGCTTAACACATCAGGTTCTTTTACTATTAGGACACAGAAGTGGACATCTTGGAGACTGTGCAGAACTTGCTAAGACACTGTCTAAAACCTACAAGCTTTTTAAAGCCACTAGCCAAACTATTTGCTGTAATGCAGAATAAATTGTCTCGGCAGACACTTTGTACTACGTTTCAGGTACAGTATGTGTTTAGTGGTGTTGCTTCTTCTCTGCTTCTGCTTTACATAATATTTAGTTGTTCTTGTTGAATTTGTATTTCAGGTCCTCTCAGAACTTGATCCTAAGTTACAGTATATCACTGATGTTGCTGCCAAGGTTTGTAGCCTTTTGCTTTTGAAAGATCCTTCTTTTCCTATGATAAAGATGGGCTTGAACATATTTTTCTATTATTTCTTACACAGTTGAATGCATTTGATCAGAGACATTTGGATGATATACACTTTGACGTCAGATTAACAGCCTTCCAAGAAGCAACCTCCTTTGTCAAAGAGATGAAATCTATAGATGTGAACTACATTCTTTCAATTATGCACAACTGCTTCTACACAATCCAGGTACATCTTACGCCTCCACTTTACCGTAAGATATATATATATATATATATATATATATATATATTTTTTTTTTTTTTTTATTAGCGTGTGAAATAAAATGTAAGCCAGCTCCTCAGTCTTTGTAAGGCTTATAGCATTACATTTCAGCATATACAGTGGTGCCTAGGATTACGAGCATAATTTGTTCCAGGACGGTGCTTGTAATCCAAATCACTCTTAAACCAAAGCAAATTTTCTCATAAAAATAGCAGTTTGTAGTTACAGGATGGAGCTGCATATCCCCATAATGCAGTAGTGTAGTACAACAGGCTAGAATAGAGAAGCAGGGCTGCTGTCAGAGGTCTGTGTGGTCATGACCACAATGGGGAAGGGGTGTGTTCAGCATGGACCAATCAAGAAGTGAAAATCACAGAGCTGTGCAGGAGGACAGTGACAGAAACTTTTCTATACAGCAGTGTATAGCTGAGTGTAAGTGCAGGCACATTATAGGAGCAGTGTGTATAGCTGATTGTAAGTGCAGGCAGGTTATAGCAGGAATGGAGAGAATGGGAAATGCAAGTGCTGACACAGACTTTAGGGAGGAATGAGCAGGATATAGGGTTAGCAAAGTATAGCAGCACTCTGTCCCAGAAAGGGGTTACAGCTATAAAGAAATTACCTCCACAGTCCTGTCCCCTGATGAAATCCCGAGCCTGAAGTGGATCTGCTATGATTCGGAAGGTGAGGGAGACTTCCTGGGTCAGAGTACAGTGCTGTAGACCAGGTTATGCAGACCATACCCCTCCCCGACTTTCCCTCCCACCCAGTACAGGGAGCTCTTAAACCAAAGCAATGCTCTTCAAGCAAGTTAAAATTTTGAAAAACTGTGAGCTCTTCTTGCAAAACGCTCTCAATCCAAGTTACTCTTAAACCAAGGTGCCACTGCATTTACTTTGTGTTTTTTTTCCAATCATGGTAAAGCTTGACAATGTTTTATGTTTTTACGTTTCAGCTTGGCGATATGTCTTTGAGTGACAATGCAGGGCTTTTCCTTACCAGTGTTATGAAGCAGCTGGCCGCAGTAAAGCATAGAGAGGAGGACTACCGGGAGATAATTCAGCGAACTCTGCTTGAGAGTTTGAAGAATGGGCTTAAAAGTAAAGTTGAGGTATGTACTGCTTGATCAATCTCCCCAATAGTATATAAAAAAAATAGTTGCATTCACTGTTAAATAATTTTGGACCATCCAAGATATGATTGTCTTTTAATCTTTTACCAGACTGTTCAGCAGGATTACACTACTTTGCTGTCTAATTTGATCCGAACATTTCCTGAGCACCCAGAGTTCTCTGATTTGGTTCAGCTAACAGATTACAATGATCCTGAAATGGACTTCTTTGAAAATATGAAACATATTCAGGTATCTGTAGTGTTTATAGTCTGTTGGTTTTTTTTGTTTTTTTTTTGAAAGAGGACCAAACTTGTAATTTATTGGTATTTTTTGTCTGTGTAGATCCACAGGAGAGCACGAGCTTTGAGAAAATTAGCGAAAAATTTAACAGAAGGCAATGTAGTGCTGTCATCTAAATCCCTGCAAAACTACATAATGCCATATGCAACCAGCACTATTTTTGATGAGAAAATGCATAAGGTATGTAGTAGTTATAGATATTCATTCATTCATTTTGTTGTTGCTGGGATTGGTTTTTGTGTGCTTTGACTATCTGAGCCTATTAAATTTGTATGTCTTATCCTCTAGATCAGCCATTAGTAATCAGTACTGTTTACCGGTTCTTGCCCTTAATAACACCTTATTAGTAGTAGTTGTGGTGAAAGACACTGCAGTCTTGTCCCATTCACTTAGGCTGCATTCACACGTTCCGGGAAGTTGTCCGTGCTAACGGATCCGTGCGCACGGACAATTTTACAGCCCATTGCTTTCTATTGGGCTATTCAGATGTTCCGTGATTTCACGGATCCGTGATCCGTTCCGTTAAAAAATAGGACATGTCATTACTCGGAACGGATGTACGGAAAGGATTCCCCATAGAAATCAATGAGATCCATGTATTTTTCACGGATGTACACGGATGTGTTCATCCGTGAAAAACACGGATGTGATGTAATCAATGTAATTTGAAATGCTTTAACACAGATCCATGAAAAAAACAGACACGGATGCAAAACTGATGAAAAACGGACTGTTTTGCACGGATCACGGAGGTTGCTGCTGGACCACAATCGCGGACCGGGAAGAACACTGAACGTGTGAATGCAGCCTAAGAATACAAAATTGCTGCACTTTCTGATATCCCCACTATTAATAGTGTGGAGTTTGCCAGGACAAGTGCTGGTAAAGATTAGAAGAGGGTGCCACAGCATTAAGCAACTGATCGGCGGAGGTGTCTGCAGACTAAGCCCCTCCAGTCTAATATTGATGTTTTTTGTAGGTTTGTGTTTTTCATTCTGTTACTGCCATTAAGCTTTGCTTACACTGAGGCGGTGATAGGTTTCAATAAATTAATTTACTCACACATCTACATCAATCAGTCACATATATTGTATAAGTCTCAACAGTAGCGGTCTTTGGCACCAAGCAGCCCAAGCAATCGCTTGGGGCCCCCAACATCCAGGGGGGCCCCACGCCCCGCTCTTCTCTTGTGCTCAAGACCACTAGACAGGGCCGCTGCCCTGCTCGCTGCTGTGATCTGAACTGTAACTATGAGCACTCGTAATAAGCGCTCACAGTTACATGCAGCAGCACTCACAGGGCGGGAGCCATTGGCTCCCTTCCTGTCAGTCACTCTTGTGGCCACAGGAACTGTTTTCCCTGCGGTCACAAGTGGCCGCTCTGTCCTTGTGGTGTCGGTGCTCCAGTGAGAGCATCGGCGCCAGGACAAGGGGAGCGCGGCCTCTTGTGACCGCAGGGAAAACCCTTGCGGCCACAAGAGTGACGAGAAGAGGAGACGCCCGGACCCAGGTGAGTATAGGTGTTTGTTTTATTGTGTTATATATATATATGGGAGGGGGAGCACACAGCGGGGGTCTATATAAATGGGGGGATCACACAGTGGGGCTATATAACGGGGAAGACACAGGGGGGCTATATATAACTGGCGGAGCACACAGGGGGGCTATAGACTACTGGGGCTTCACAGAAGGGTCTATATACTACTTGGGTCAGCACACAGGGGGTCTATATACTACTTGCGGCAGCAGAATGGGGTCTATATACAACTGGGGGAGCACACAGGAGGTCTATATCCAAGTGGGGGAGTACACAGGGGGCTATATACTACTGGGGGAGAACACGGGGTCTATATACTACTGGGGTAGCACACAGGGGTCTATATACTACTGGTGGGGCACACAAGGGGTCTATATACTACTGGGGTAACACACAGGGGTCTATATACTACTGGTGGGGCACACAAGGGGTCTATATACTACTGAGGGAACACACAGAAGTCTATATACTACTGGTGGGGCACACAGGGGGTCTATATACTGCTGAGGCAGCACACAGGGGGTCTATATATAACTGGGGGAGCACACATGGGGGCTATATACCACTGAGGGAGCACACAGGGGAGCTATATACAAGTGGGGGAGCACACAAAGGGTCTATATACTAGTGGGGGAGCACACAGGGGGTATATTGTAACTGGGGGCAGCACACGGGGTATATATGACTGGGGGCAGCACACGGGGTTTATATACAACTGGGACAGCACACAGGGGTCTATATACTTTTGGGGGAGCACACGGGGGGGCTATATATAACTAGGGGAACACACAGGCCTCTATATACTACTGAGGGGAAGCAAACAAGGGGTATATACTACTGGCGGCTGCGCACAAGAGGTATATACTACTGGGGGCCCAGAAATGCCAAGACCGCCCCTGGGTCTCATCATGCCACCAGGGCAGCTCTGAACCACTGAGACATAAACTTTACAGACTTTACAAACCGTCTTCTGGTATCTGGCACCAAGAGTTAAGCAGCAGATCCTTTAAGTCCTGTTAGTTGCAAGGTGGAGACTCTAAAGATTAGACTTGTTTTTCTAGTACATCCCACAGATGCTCTGTGAAATCGAAAATCTAGAGAATATTAAGGCCAAGTCAACAAGCTGAGTACTATGCTTTGCCGTGTCTGCTTGGCACTGCTTTTGATATCTTATGACATGTCCAAAGTTGTTGTTGTTGTTGTTGTTTTTTTTTTTTGTTTTTTTTTTTTTTTTACACTCTAGTAACTCTTTAAGGCCATGTTCACATATGGCAACACAGCGGCCTTCCTGTGACACAGCCGTGTCATAGAACGGCTGCTGTCTGGGCAGATTCGGGTGTGCCTGCACTCCAATTAGCTATAGCAGATAATGTAAAGTACGGCTCTGGCTATTTGTCTGCACAGTTTATTTTGTGCGGACGTTGCACAAAATAGACATGTCAGTTTTCTGTGCAGCCACATTGAATCCTGGCAGGAGTGTATACAGTGTGTTTACACTCCAGCCAGGATTCTATAGTAGTTAATGCGATCGGTTGCTGTGATTAAACAATGGCCGCTGTTGCAAACAACAGCGTTGTTTAATCAAGAAATACATTGTTTGAATGTGGCCTAAGACTGCAGATTTATTGTGGATTTGTTGCAAAAGTGTCAGCTCCTAAATCCAAATCTGCAGTTTTTAAATACATTGTGTTTTTTCCCCAACAACTTTTAACATAATCTGCAAAAAAAAAATTTGCAACATATCTTTGTTCTCCATGAACAGACCCCCAGGATTACACAGAGAGAGCAGTGGAGCAGAGGTGACATAGTTGGAAGAGGGGTTGTAAATGGATAAAACACATATGCATATGAGAGTCTATGAAGAGTGTTGCCCTGAGGCTCTGCCTCCTCGACTTCCCTGCATTGATGTTCTGGCCAGATTGCTCTTCCATAGCATGATATATGGAGGAGCATGTGACCATACAATGTGACTCCACTGCACCTGCACTTGTTTCCTGCACACAGTGCTTTCTTATGGAGGTCACCATCTTATTGTAATGTAATCCCGTCACTCTTGTTCTTTTTTTTTCTCAGCATGAAAATATGGTCAATGCCTCAGTGGAGATGATAGGCTCTGTATGTAAACACTTGTCCTGGTCTGCATATATGTATCAATTAAAGCATTTTATTCATGTGCTTCAAATGGGACAAATTATTCAAAAACTGGGAGTCAGGTATGGCATTTATTTTTCTTTTGCGTAATTTGGGGTAATGATTTAACAGTTTATGGTGGTTTAATTTATATCTTTGTTAGAAAAATCTCTGTATTCAGAATGCTTTTATCCGAGAGTTCCACAACCTGGGCCCCACCTACCATGTTTTTTAAATTGTAAAGCACACCTGATTTCAGGGCTCATCCCTGCTTTAGACTAATGAAAATAGGAAAAAATATTTTTGAGTAATTAAACATCAGGGTCTCAGGAAAAGGAAGAGGGCAAAGGTCACTAAGTTTCATGGTCTAGGGTGGAATAGGAGGTGTATTATCAGATCCTGTCATCACTTTTAACCACTAAAACAAAGTGCAATTGTTTGTATAATTACTTCATCACATTTAGCTATTAAAGTTAGGTCTGTATTACACAGCCTGATATTGTGGAGGAGGAAGTGAGCACCGACCTGTCAGCTCAGCGCTTACTTCCTCCTCGTTCCCTGCTCGTTGCTTGTGCTATTACATACACTGACAGCGAGCAGCAGAAGCTGGGGGGGGTTTGCAGCGGTGGTTCTATTGCTCTAATGAAGTGCGTCAGACAGTCGCCATTGTTATCTATATTTAGAACATGTTAAAAGACAACGATCAGCTGATATTGTGGTCTTTAAACATGAGCTATTATGCCAAACGATTATCGGCCCGTATAGCTAATAATGGTTTGGTGTAATAGGGCCCTAATGCTGCGTTTACACGGAGCGATAATTCGCTCGATCGTACGATTAACGTACAGAAAAATAGTTTTGCGAACTCGCACACTAGTAAAATCGTTCGATCGTTCCCTGCGTTTACGATTATCGTTCGAATTCGATCATTATCATGCAAATTTGCACGATAATCGTTCCGTGTAAACGCAGCATTAGTCTAGTTACACGCAAACAGAACAATGGTCCTGGCCAGACTACAGGTTTAATGACTTGTCCTCTTTTTAGATCACTATTATGTAGCCAGTTCAGGCTGGGCTGGGACCTGTGGATATATTACAAACTTGTTAATTTCATGTGCACACTGTATTCCGCTTCCTTTCCTGTCCTGTAGCAATCACACAGATTAGTGTCAGGTGGGAGGAAGGAGAGATGCATGCAGGCTAGAGGACACAAAGATTTTATTTTTAACAAGATTTTATTTACTACTTTTACTTTTAACAAGATTTTATTTACTACTTTTATTTACTCTAAAAAAACTTGTCTTATAATGCAAAAAATACTGTAGATGTCCTAAAGAGCAACTGTCTGGCTTTAAAGGAATCTATAAAATTCCCATAAATGCACAAAAGTGCTTGATGATAATGCCCAGATGTCTTTCATGTGGTCTTCAGAAATGTGTAGGAGAATGTTGATTATATCACTTTTGTCCTCCGTATAGCTTACTGGTGACTGTTCTAGATGCTTTTCACTTTGATTATGAGACAATGGAGAAGCAACTGCAAGCAGTTGAGACTAAAGACAGTAAAGCTGGTAAGCACTGTACTTTTCACAAAAATGACTATGAATAAATTCTGTGTACTAGTACAAGATATAAAGGTTCTGTTCTCCTGGTTATTTTCAGACATAAAAGATTCCGAGAACAATGTGGAAGAGGAGTTAATGGAATTACAGCATGAAGAGGTGGAAGAGCAGATGGACACTGAAAGTGCGGGTCCCACCAATAAGGATAAAGAAACTCCATCTAAAACACAAGGCGACCAGCCCAAAAACAAGCATATCTTGAACTCTCTTCCGAAAAACAAAGAAGAACTTGCATCACTTATCAGTCATATTCAATTGACTGTGGCAAATAACATAATACCAAAGCTACAGAAGTGCCTTGATGCAAAGGTTAGTGTTGGTGTATGTAGAATCATGTAAGATGTTCACACGATAAGGTCGCATTTAAGTGTTTCATCAATTTTAGTTCTTTGATAATACTTTGATCAGTATTATCAAAGAACTGAAAAGCTGATTTTAACTTATTAGATATGGTTTACAATAAATCTAAGCACAAAAGGCCCTAAGAAAAAGTCAGATAAGTGCAGTCAACAAGCTCAGATAAACCACCAAGCTGCCAACTGTGGGACCTTAACAAACTCCCAGCGGCGATCCTCCACGAACAGCAAGAATACAACTTATAGTAGGTTACAGAAACAAGCAATGTGTAGATAACTTGTTAACATGGCCATATTGCAAAGGATGAAAAACAGGCTATGTAGAGGAGTAAATCACCAGGTTTAGCATTAGACCCAAGTATGGAGGTGGTCAGTAGTAGATTCTCAGGATGCATCAAAAAAGTCCCGAAAAACCCTTTTAATATTTAAATAGTAGATTGTAAGCCTTTGCGGGCATAGCCCTTTCCCTCTCTGTGTCAGTCTCTCATTTACTTTGTTTTACGTTTACTGTACTTATGGTTGTGTTATATGTATTTTAACCCCGTATCATATGTACAACATTCTGGAACCAAGGCCTAATCTTTTTTCATTGTATTAAAACATTTACTTTATCATTACAGGTTAAAAGGGAGGAGGAGCACAAATTGGCAAAAACCAAAGTAGTTAATGAAGAGGAAGTGGTTCGCGTCCCAATAGCATTTGCTTTAGTCAAGTTGATGCAGACCCTTCCACAAGAAGTTATGGAAGCCAACTTACCTAGGTATTATATTAAAATAAGGAAATATTTTAGGCTAAAATTAATACCTGTTTAATTTACAGTAGTAGTATTCTTCTTTCACCCATTGCTGCTATAAAGCTTTGCTATACACGTATCTGCAACATGGTGGCCGATCAGTTGTCAGTGGGATTCATATGAATGCTTCTAACAGCCACATGGCACACTAAACTGGAGGATTGCTGTGATGGAAAAATAAATAAAATCACAGTGAATTTGTGTGTAGTGGAAAATAGTTAACCAAAAGTATTCAGCCTGGCCAATCACATTAACAATGGTTGGCAAAATGGCCGAAACAGACAATTCTTCCAACCTTTATCTGAAGACCTGTTGTTTGATATGACCTGCAAATTAACAGATAATTAACAGATTACAAGATAAGAGAAAGTAACTCTGCATATGTTATAATCTTGGCAGTCAGTATATGTGAGAGTAGTGTAGGTGAAGTGTGCAGCACTGCCCTTAGTAAGACTATAAGTCTGATATACAAGGTTAGCGACATTCTCAGACCTCAATGGATTCTGGAGGAATCTAAATGAGACAGAAAACAGGCGTATGATGTCTTTACCATTTATTAAACAGAAAATTTTAGTACAAAAAGTCAGCAATATGAGACGCTGTCACAGTATTTTATTTGCATAAATTGTGACTTTCACAGATGCACAGATTATGAACCATTTATTTTTCAACAGTATGGCTCCGTCACCCAATCTCACTATATGTGACTTCTGGTTATGGGGCTTCTTAAAGGACCAGGTCTACTGTGACAGACCTGAATCAGTGTCAGATATGAACATTTTTAGCATGATATTTGCTTAGCTATAGCTTTAACTATCAGCAACTTTCAGTACAAAAATTTCTCATTTATTAAATGGCCAGTAAAGAATCTGAAGTGCCCATTTTTCTTCTAATTTAGAGCAGTAGAATGCTGTCTAGTGCGAGAGAAGTTTAATTTTGCTAACTCTGTGTTTCACCAAAGATTGACAAAATAGTGGTCTGAGAAGTCATACTTGTCTTTTGTAGTCCATTTAATGTTTCTGTGTAACTAGGGTTTTCTTTTTTTATTTATTTTTACAGCATCTTGTTAAAAGTGTGCGTTCTCCTAAGAAACAGAGCACAGGAAATTCGTGACATTGCAAGAAACACCTTGATTAAGATAATAGAAACTCTGGGGGCCCGTTATCTCCACTATGTATTAAAAGAAATGCAGACTGTCTTGGTTAAAGGTTACCAGGTAATGGTTGACAGTTGTGGATGCACATGTAGGCTTTTATGTACGAAAACACAATATATTTAAAGTGAACCTCTTACCTGGAAATACAGTACCAAAGTGCTGACAGTGTTACATACATTAGGTCTTGTGGAAAGGTTATGCAAAAATACTGCGGAGACAACATTACATGTTTCTCAACGTCAGTGAGCTAGTAAGACCCTTTACCAGGAAGGAACAACCAAGCCAAGGAGGGTCTCCTGTCTCCTTCCAACAAACCACAGTCAAGCATGACATGATGTGAGAAATACCCAAGCAGGGTGTCCATCCACAGACAACTGTTTTATCGGGGATGTTCACACTGAGCAAAATCGCACTCGACCGGAGCTCGACACCGCGGAATCCCACCTGCCTCAGTGTCAAACTGCGTATCTATGGGAGGACTCACGCGCCTCCGCTCTCTGTGCCACCTTGCTTGGGTATTTCCCAGGTCATGTCATGCTTGACTGTGACTTGTCAGAAGGTGGCTTCCTTGACTAGAGACCCCTCTTAGCTTAGTGGTTGTTCCTTCCCGGTAAAAAGTCTGACAAGCTCACTGACTTGAAGTGATGGTGTCTCCACAGTATTTTTGCATGTCGGTTTTCCCAGGGGGCAATGTTCCTAGATTCACAGACGTTGAGAAACATGTGATGGTATCTCTGTAATGTTTTAATTGATCTCTCTGAGATCAACAGCCATTCCCTTGTGGGAAAAATATATATAATAACTTTCATTTAGCTATCTGTCACTGTAATTTGCCAATGGTTTTTTTAATGCTTCAGTGAAGTGCCAAAGAGGTGCGGCCAAGGCACTTCAGACCTGAGTAGTATTGTCAGTAGTTTTGGTATTCAATTTCCTGTTGATAGTTTCACTATCAATAGTCGATAGTCAAAAATATATAAATTTTTAATACTTGCTGTCTCCCCATCTTGTATATATAGGTTCATGTGCTGACATTTACAGTAAATCTACTGCTGAAAGGCCTTACCTCCAGACTGAAGAGTGGAGACTTGGATGGTTGCATGGATTCTCTGATTCAGGTAAGGAATTTGCACTTTCATGGCTTTCAAATGTCTATAAAAACATTATGGCATATTCACTTCTGCTCAGATGAAAGCCATCCCATACAGTCAATATACAATGCCTATTCACTTTTTAAGATTAAATAAAGATGAATTTGCTCCTTATTTACTGATTGCATTTTCTGTTGTGTAAAGATATTTAATCATGAACTGTTTGGGGACATCGCAGAAGAAAAAGAAGTGAAAGGAATAGTGTCTAAGGTGATGGAAGCACGAAGCAGCAAGAGCTATGACTCATATGAACTTCTTGCACAGTTTATTGGAAAGGAACATGTTATAAAATTGATACTTCCTTGAAAGAGGTAAGACACGTCTAGTTAATAGCATATTGGGAATAGTAGTGCACTGACCAATGACATTCTGTATAAAGAGTTTTTGCTGACTTTTTTCCTCAATCCTTTAAATAGGTGTTAGAGAAAACCACAAGTCTAAAATTGGCTCGCAAAGTACATGAAGCTTTCCGCAGAATTGTTTTTGGCTTAGTAGCCAATGAGGGCATGACTGCACAGTCTATCCTCCTACTGAGTTATGGCCTCATCAGTGAAAACCTTCCTCTACTAACTGATAAAGAAAAGTAAGTCTTATTTTTATTAAGCCACCGCACAGTTTATTGACTGTTCTATGTCCAAGCCTGTATGGTTAAAGCAAATGTACCATTAGGTATCTTTTTTTTTTTTTTTTAACATTACCTGGTAGGCGCCAATGCAGGGATCCTGATGACATGGTCCTTTTTTCAAAATGCGACCTAGTTCCCGCACTTATCGCTGTTCTCCTCCCGTGCACCGGCCTACTGCCCCTCAGTGTGACTATATCCCCTCCTCTTAGAATCAATGGAGGCTCGTCACAGATGGGAGGGGATATCATTACACTGGGGGGGTGGGCCCCCTCCAGTGCATAGAGCCGGGCTTGTACAAGGGAAGAGAACAGCATGGGACAAAGTGATGTATCTTGTTACAATGGCATCCATTAAGGTGTTGAATATATTAGGTAGCAAGTAAAAGTCAGATTGCTGCCGCATTTGGGGCGCCGTAGCCTGAGATCTGTCATAGTGTCCATGCTGACCCTGACTTGACATGAGTATCAGACCTGGACCATGGGTCATAGGAAAAAGGCAGATAATGACTCTAACATGAATATTATATAATATTGAATGTACATTAGTTTATTTTTTTACCTAAACTTTGACTTGTTACTTTCAGGAATAAAAATGCAGAAATGCCTGCAGATCGCCGCCTTCAGCCACAAAGCTGTTTGTTAATCCAGCCGCCTCCTCCACGTGGTGGTGTGAAAGCTGCTGTTAGCACCAAGACTAACATGCATATTCTTGTAGACACTGGACTGAAGGTTAGCTGGAGCAATCTTCATAATTATCTTATTGATCATTTTATATTTCTGTAGGTATTGCTACAAGTGTAAGTGATCTGTTTACTCCTATAGCTTTAATTTGAGGATGTAGCTGCTTCTTACAGAATTTTTTTAGGATTGAATATTACAAAATAACTCTGAAGACCAGGGGTTCAGACTCTTTTCTTGTCCAGTGGTCACATTATCTTATTCACTAGTCTAGTAATATTATACATTCATCTCTTTATAATGATACCAATGTGGTATTAATCTTGTATACTCAGTATTCTAAAGCATCATAGGTCAACACCTCTGTTTATGTGAATGTAAAGGTTCACATTGAGTGAGTTTGTCCGTATCGCGTTATGAGAAACAGGAAAGCTTCTGTGCTCCCTCCGTTGGTCAGGCACTGCTGCTGTTCATCATGCAGTGGATCCGTGGTACTATGACAGGACAAACATATGCAGTTGACCGTGCAGATGTACACACAGCTTTCATGCTGTCTTGATACTGTACCAGATTTTGAGGGTGGTCTATTAGTGCAGACCCAAAATATGAATTGGTTCCATAGGAATTTGACTCTAGAAAATATGTAACAACAAAGAAAAAATTACACTTTGCACATTAGCCTGTTTTTATATTCTTATGATTCAGCTTCTGCACATGAGCTTAAGAAAATCGAAGGTGAACTCTTCTGCAGAGAATGCGTTGGAAATGCTGGATCCCTTTGTTGAGATGCTGATAGGATGCCTGCAGTCCAAGGATGTGCAAGTTAGTAGTTTTACTTTTGTAAAATAGTTCATGGACTTTTTCATGTTGACCTATACTCAGGACAGGCCATCGGTGTTTTGATTGGGCCAGCATTTTGCACTTCCACCATTTAGCTTTTTGACAAATGTGGCCCCCAAATACACAGTGAATGGAACTGGTAGCACATGGCTCCATACATTGTGCTGTGGTTTTGCTGGGTTACTGTAGCTCATATCCAATTCACTTTATTGGGAGCTGAACGGCAGTAAACCAGCATGGCCACAATTAGGACTATGTGATTATTAAATCATTTATAACTTTGCCCTTTTGGTGTCGCATGATTTGATTTTTGGCCTAAATTGTAAATTCAAATGTAAGCCCTGCTCCCTTAACAGCAGCTGGCACCTCTCACACAGGAGCAGACAGTAGAGCTTCTAGTGTCTGCTCCCATGTGAGTGAACGTTCTGGTGCCCCGCTGTTTGTCCTTATTGCGTTGATTCACAGCAATGCTCAGAAGCGCTCTACTCCCTTACGATCCGTGCGGAATTCTCTGCAGTGGGATGCTGCCATCCTCCCTGCCATAGTGACAGTCTATGGAAGGCTTGCACGCCTCCTCTCTCCTCGCTAAAGAATAAATGGAGAGACGCTGAGAGAGGAGGCATGTGAGCCTCCCATAGACTGTCATTATGACAGGGAGGCTGGTGGCATTCTCCGCCGCGGAATTCCTTGAAGCGTAAAAGCATAATTTCTGTATAGTATGTTAAACAAAATGGAAATAAAATAAGAGACTAAAATTTAGAAGAGTCTAAATTGAGGGGGAAAAGTACATTTATTTTTGGAACATATGCCCTAGCCCTTCAGCCACTACACAGTGTATGGAGCTGTCTGCCTCTGGCTACTTTCACTGTGTATGTTGGGGCCATATCTCTGACAAACAGCAAATTGGCAGGGGCACTGGGTGTAGGGGCCTCCACCAATGAGATATTCATGGGCTACCCCAAATTAAAACTATCTGGTTAGAAAAAGCACACGTAACTTTCAAATAATCACAAATAACCCCTGTAAATATAACTGTGTAATTAAATAGAGTGCACACTGAAAGTAGTGTAATTACTGGTACTATGGGCCATAGACAGTATGTGACTTACAGGAATGTGCTGATGTCCTGAAGCAGTGACTAGAACATGTCATCATTGTTCTATTCTAACAATAAAATGCTCTTTTCACTATGTAGTCATTAATACAATCATACAGACATGGTCTTCTGCTGCTCCAAATGTTCTGATTGAGAATACACCAGTGTACAGGGAGTGATATCCAGCAAGTTGGTTAGATCTCAGTCCCACATAAGTTACCAGGACATTGGTTTGCCCTCAGACAAGTGTAACTTAAAATGTGGACCCATAAGAAATCTAGCTTTGTATCTTGCTTTCTGCTACATAAAGTAATGATGTTCAATGATTTTTTTGCAGGTTATTACTGGTGCTTTGCAGTCCCTCATCTGGATGTTAAAGTTTCCATTACCATCAATCCAGAAGAACACAGAGGAATTGATAAAATATCTTTTCCTTTTGCTGAAAGATTATGCTAAAGCAGGAGTAGGCAGAGGGCAAAATTTCCACCTAGTAGTCAGCTGTTTTAAGGTAAGTGATGAAGTGTAGGATGCTTTAGAAAAGAATAGTCAAAAGGGGGTTATTCTTCATTCACCATTTTTTATATAATACATGTGATGTGCTAATATATGTAAACAGTGCCATACCTGCGTACTCTGCCAGTCACTGACCACCAGGGGACACCTCTGCAACCAGTGATTGGTTGAGTGGGCAGGTCCTGCTCCGAGCACTCGTCTCTGAAACAGGAAGATGTCTGAAGTACCAAAGGCTGGTAAGTAATTTTTTTTTTTTAGTGTTTTACACAGCGTCAGTGACTTATTTATAGAGCAAGTGCCAAGAAAAACAGCAGACAAACGGGGTGCAAGAAAATAATAAACAAGTAAGCCCACCAATTCTTGTGCCTCCTTTGCACCACTCCTGGGTCCTATTGATGGCCAAGTATCGAAGTATAAGTTTTAAATTATGAATGGTAGAATATGTGTATAGAATGGTGCATATGTGAATTAATGGGCCACAGTTACATAGCTCATGGTCTGTCCTGTTTTCTGTGCAGTGTGTTACCATACTTGTACGACACATGAAGGGAACAATCACGGAGAAGCAGCTACAGGTTTTACTTGGGTATGCAGAGGAGGACCTATATGATTCATCACGGCAGGCCACAGCTTTTGGATTGTTAAAAGTAAGTAACTTACCAACAGTTTGCATACATAACAATGTTTCCTATAAAAACATTCTATCAAGAAACTGTTATATATGTCTTTTTTTTTTTTTTTTTAAATATGTGTAATCAAGGGGGCTCACGAAGTTGAAATTTAAGATATACATTTGGAGTCGTGTAAACATACTGACCTAGACAATGATAAACCTTTCTTCGTCATCCTCCAATTACCTCTTGGTTAGGGCTCATAACGATGTAGTCATTTATATATCTACGTTGTAATACTGTATAAATGTCTGTCGTTTTTTTTATCTGTAATTATATATAACTAATAAGAAATTGTTATCCCATCCTAATTCCTGCCTCTATTAGCAAAGGGAACATTTACATTATGTTTGTTGGAGGGTCAGTTTGATAGATTTATGCACAAATATTCTTCAAATGCTTTTTCAAGCACAATAGTATAAAGTTGTTTTTTTTGTCCATTAAAGGCTATAGTATCTAGAAAACTTATTGTTCCCGAGATGGATGACGTGATGCAGAAAGTAGCCAAATTTGCAGTCACTGCCCAGAGTGAACCAGTCAGAGTCCAATGTCGTCAGGTGAGCACTGCGCCCATTGAACTCTAAATACAAGATGCCTCTGCTAGACATTGTACATAAAAATCATCTCCCGGTTTCTTCCAGATATACCTAAAGTATTTGCTAGACTATCCACTTGGAGAAAAGCTCCGACTTAACTTGGAATTTATAATTGCACAGTTAAGGTACGTTCAAAGGGACTCTGTCACCTCTAACAACGCTGATTCTGTATCTGCCTTTTTTATCTTTCTATGTTCTTGCATTCTGTTGCTATAAGCCACAAATGAAGTAGTCTAAGTAGTCCTCTCCATTATATTCTGGAGCTCAGTAGTCCTCTCTATGCATCAACATGCCCAGTTTGTAGGCTTACAATGGGGAAATACAAAGGAATAGAAAGCTACAAATGACAGATTAGGAATCTTTATTGTTTTTATTTATAATTGGTTTTCCATCAGATTTGTTTTACCTTCATAATTGTTTTGTTATAAGATTAGTGTTGAGCGGATCTGGTAAACTGAGTTCGGCAATGTTCTTTAAACCCAAAAGCTGTGCATTTGCTTCCCTGTAGCTGCAGAAGGTGGATGCCACCCTAGGACATCATCCAACTTCTGCAGCTGTGCGGGCACAGCTATTGGGTTTGGAGAACACTGCCGAACCCGGACAGTTGGACAGGTCCTCTCAACACTAGTGGAGATCAAATAAGTCATGAGTGCCAGAATTCAGTAGTACTTGTGCCATGCAGATCAGTTGGTAAGGGCCCTATTACATAGGGAAGTTATTGGCCAGACAGATCAGCTCATTCATTAGTTCAAAAAGTTGTTCGTCAGTCGCACGTGTGCCTATGTAATAGGTTAAGTACAGCCAACGAATGATGGAAGCAAAGGGCTGCATGAACAATCCAGTGATCGTCCATGTTGCCCTGCCTACTTAATAGCAATAGCTGTTCAAATGAGTGCTGATCTTTAAAATTTGATATTCATTTAAAAAAAATCTGTCAGCCTGTGTAATACGAGCCTAAGAGCGAGGGAAAAGAGTAGTGTACATTACCAAAATTTTGACTTCCTTCTGAAAGACCGCTTTTATAGAAAAGGTACAAAAGTGTGCAAATGTGACAAAGTTGTATCTCTAGTTTACACAGATGCTGGGTAGAAAAGGATTTTTAAAGGGGAACTCCGGATAAGAAAAACTTGTTTTCTATTAAAAGTACATTAACCCCTTAGTGACCGCCATGCTGCCTTTTCACGGCGGCCACTAATGGGCTTTATTCCGATGCATACGCCTTTTAACGGCGGACACATCGGAATAAATTGCCGCCCGGCGGCTGCAGAGCGGGGGATCAACGGTCAGTGTGACAGCTGATCCCCCCCTCCCCTGTAACTGTCCGGAGCGGAGAATTCTCTGCTCCGGACAGTTTAACCCGTTAAATGCCACTGTCAAAGTATGACAGCGGCATCTAACGGGTTCCGGTCGGCGCCGCGGGTATACTGACCTGATCAGAAGTCCCACGGCAAAGTCCGGCACCCAACGGTCTCCATGGTGATCCTGGGGTCCTAATGAAGGCCCCCAGGCTCACCATGGATATGCCTCTGCTCGGCCATACAGAGGTATGGCCGAGCAGATGCCTGTCTGAAAGTGTACACAATACACTGCATTACATCGGTAATGCAGTGTATTGTATCTGATCAATGATCACTGATCAGTAGTACACTAGTGTACAGTAATGTACACTAGTGTAAAAGTGAAAAAAATGTGCACCAAACACACACAATACCCCCCCAGCCCTCCCCCTATAATAAAAATGCATTACATTCCCCATACACAATAAAAAGTTACACAAAAAAGATCAAAAACACAAATCCTATACATATTTGGTATTGCCACGTCTGTAACAACCCAATCTATAAAACAATATCAATAATTATACCGCATGACACACGCTGTAAAAAATAAATAAAAAAACTACCAGAATAGCTGTATTTTATCAATCCACTTTAGAAAATAAAATAGATCAAAAAGTCATATACATATAAAACTTGGTATCAATAGAAACCTACAGATCTTCCCACAAAAATAAGCCCAAAACCAGCTCTGTCGCGCAAAAGATAAAAACGCTATGGATCTTGCAATGTGGCGACAGTTTTTGTGGGTTTTTGCTAGGAAGATAGTTTCTATTGCGCCCAAAGTGATAATAGTTAAAAAAAACCTACACAAATGTGGTATCGCCGTAACCGTAGTGGCCCTAGAGAATACATGTATTATGTTATTTTTACGTCAATCACTAATGGGCTCTAATCTGCTGCCATCAGCTCTTTATGGCGATGGCGCAGAATAGTGCAGCGGTGCCGGTAATGCCCGCAGCCCCCTCCTCTATCTACCAGAGGTAGCTGTGGGGTTGGGGCAGAGTGTGGGCTCAGTCCCGTACAGTCCCCTCACCGGCGATCACCGTTATTAACAGTATAACGGCGGCAACCGGTAACTGGCATTGCCAGCGCAGCTGAACGCTTTCATCTCTTCTCACAGTGAATCCACGGTGAGAGGAGATGAGAACATGTCCCCCCCTGTCCCCAGAATTAACCCTAGTGACCTGGTCACTGACGCTCCCATCCCTGGGCGGCCATCTGATCAAAGATGGCCACCGCCATCACTGTGAACAGACTGTTCACAGTGATGGATTCCTGAAAATGATCCACTGCTCGATTCTCTCCACCACCGGAGGTGACAGAGCATGGGGCAATGATCGGGACCACCGGTGTGGTCCCAGTTTAAGTGATCAGCAGTATATACTATATACCGCTGATCCCTTGTTCCAAATGGTGCCAGCACTTTTTTACCCCTGTCACCAAAGTCAAGTGCCCCGGAACCCGCACCCCAGTATTAACCGAACCAAAGATTCCGTAACCCAGCCCACCCAGATTACACGTAACCACCCCAGATTACCCGTAACCACCCCAGATTACCCGTAACCACCTCAGATTGCCCGTAACCCCCCAGATTGCC
>NW_027208908.1:0-41388 GCF_027789765.1 Dendropsophus ebraccatus
GATAATGCACAGATAGAAGTCAGGGGGGGGGAGGCTGGGAAATGCTTCTTGAGTACAGAAGGAGGCTTTTTTGGCTGATAAAACCTATTACAGAGTTTCTTAAATCGTTTATACTACTGATTTCGGCAATAAATAAAAAAAATATGACAGTTACTCTTTAAGAGGTATTGTACTTGAAAATATAGCTCACATTTTAAATTATGACAGTTCCTTAATATTACCGCATTAGACTTCTAAGTATATGTTTACAAGGCGCAAAAAAGCTGCACATTCTAGTACAGCATATTACATGTGATTTGTAGAAATCTTATCCACATGAAGAAAAAAAAAATGCTAATAATCCTTATGGATGTTAACATGGTGTTTTTAGTGGAAGTCGATTCTATTGCAGATTTTCCCCAATGACTTAAATTTTCAGCAGATTTAAAGTGACGCTGTCACCCCCTTTGTGCATTCTGACATCTCTATACAGGTGTAAAGGGTAAATTTAGCGTTCTTCATACCTTATTTCATATCATACGTCATGGTGTTTGTTCAAGTAAAAAGTGTCTTTTATCAACTGCAGATTGTATTACGTGGGCGTGGCCTCGCTGGATTAGTGCCACTTAGCCCCGCCCACAACGACATCGGTGACCCTGCCCCTTGATGCCCATTGGCGTAAAGGGGGTGGGGTCTAGATCTTTTGGCCAGCCTGTTCCAATGGCCGGCGAGGGGGCGGGGCCAATGATGTTGTTGTTGGGCGGGGTTAAGTGGCGCTAATCCCACGAGGACACGCCCACTTAATACAATCTGCAGTTGATAAAAGGACACTTTTTACTTGAACAAACACCAAGACGTATGATATGAAATAAGGTATGAAAACCGCTAAATTTACCCTTTACACCTGTATAGAGATGTCAGAATGCAAAAAGGAGGTGACAGTGTCACTTTAAGTCCTTCTTCAAGGGTTTTCACAATATAATCAGGGATGGCATATCATTAAAATGTCACATCCTACTTGGTGGGAGTTAGACTGGCGAGACGGTTGGTTATTGAAATTAGCATTGTCAGCTCATGCTATATGTACTGTCAAGAAGGGGATGTTTTGTTTACCTTGAAGAGCATTTCCATATTTTGGCAATCTTTATCTATACAGTAAAGCACAGTAATAAAAGCATTATGCATAGTTTTTCTAGCCAATGCCTTCATTTTAAATGCCTTTATTTTCTCACTGTATACATTTATGACAAATACATGATGTGTCATAAATGTCTAATAGGAGGAAGCCTGTCCTCTATGACCTCCAACTATGTTTCCTCTGACCAATGTTTGGCAAGCGGAGGTATCTTTATATACACTAGGCCCATATATGAGGAGGTTAAACAGAAATCGGGCACCCCGGCTGACATTTATAGTGTATCCTGTAAGTATGCTATACATATCTGTCATCACATGCTTTGTATTTAGAGGCTATGACTGGGTTTTATTTAAGGCTTACAAGATGTACTGTATATATGGATAGCTTTGGCAAACAGTTAAATGGAAGAATGTGCAAAGCAGCGGCAAACTGGTCACTTATTGATTACTTCTTCTTTAAGTTTTTCTGCAAGTTGCTTTCTTTTCTGTAAGTTCTTCAATTGTTCTTCAGTCATCGTCTTTTGCTCCTTAAAAAAAAAAAAAAAAAAAAAAAAAACACACAACAATGTAAATATAATACCTTGCAGACTTTTCAAACAGCTCCCCCCCCCCCCCCAAAGTAAAAATTCTCAAGTATAGACCGATTCAATCACCTTTACTGTTTAGATGATTGCATCACCGATTCATAGACTATAGAACATGCCATAAAAGAGGATTTTTTACTCACCGTAAAATCTCTTTCTCGTAGTCTTCATTGGGGGACACAGATACCATGGGTATAGGCTGCTGCCACTAAGAGAAACAAAGGAAGTGACTCCTCCTGAGCAGGATATACCCGCCCACAGGCACTGAGGTAAACCAGTTTGTACCAGAGCAGTAGGAGAAGTCAAGAACAGGTAAAGTGGGAATAACACCAAAATGGAGAAAGCTACCATACCGAGGAAAAACCCAAAAGAAAATGGGTGGGTGCTGTGTCCCCCAATGAAGACTACGAGAAAGAGTAAAAAATCCTCTTTTCTTGTGCGTCTTATTGGGGGACACAGATACCATGGGACGTCCAAAAGCAGTCCATGGGGTGGGAAAGATAACCGCTAGACAAGGAGCTTGGTGAGAAGGCACAGAATAGCACCAACACAACCATCAACTAGGAATAGAGCAACGGATGATGCTGAATGCATCAGAGAAAACCCCTACAGGTCCGCGGCAAAGGAAAGCCCCTGGAGCAACGTGCTGCACTGCAGACAGAGTGGGTTGTGGCAATCCTGGAAGCCAGCAACATGATGTAACTTTGAGTTCAACAGAACTGGTAGGCTAGATGTGGGGGAAAAAAACCTGACGCCCAGCCAAGTAGGCGACCACAGGCGGCAGGGACTTACTCTGAGGTAGAACAGAAAAAAGGCAAATACAACCATGACGGGAGAGACTGGAAAGTGTTTCATGGCGCATAGAGGCCTAAGGTGTCAAATAAAGGAGAAAAAGACTGAGCGTCTTCTCATAGAAGGTGCCACATGAGATGCAGGAGAAGCTGCGTCCCTGACAATGGAGCTGGGAAGAATGGCCAGGCTGAAAGCTCCATAGGCCTAGGAGTACAGTCTTCACTGAGAAGCCAAAGCTCGAGCACAAGAGAAGTATGGCAATCTGGGAGAAGCCATGGCCTATGACATGAGTTACCCCATCTGAGAAACACATACATGTTAATAAGAAGAATAAAGCTTTCCAAGCGTAAAGCAGTCCAGGGAAAGGAAGGAGCAGGAGAAAGGAAAACCATGATCTGAATCTTGAGTAAGTTGTCCTGAAAGAAGTACAGAAGTACCTGGTACCCAGCAGTGCCCAACAGAAAAGATTAACAGAGGAAGCCGGTAGGCCGGGAAAAAACATCTTCATGGGCTGTTAAAGCCTTAGAAAGGAGGTCGATCATGCAAAACACTCTACTCCCAGGAGAATAGAGGTACTCGAGAGCATGAAAGGAAAGGCTGATGGCACGGGAGTTGTCACCGGACAATGGGCACAACAGGTAGTACATAGACTAGAGTCCATATGTAGACTAAATCTAGAAACCAACGCCTCAAAGAATGAGCAGAGATGTTGCTTGGTAAGAGCAGAACAGCAAAAAAAGAGAATATACGGCTGTTGCGAAAGTGGGAGAAGACCAGAAGAAAAGAACCTTATGCGGAGTCCGATGGCCACATAGAAGAGATTAGAGGATCAACCAGCTCAACCGGAGCCCTAGGCAATTGGAAAGGCGAGCCAGATGCTCTGGTGGACAGAGCAACAGAAAAACAAGGGGACTTTAATGGTGAATGAGAAAAGATGATCGAGAATTGGCAACTTGCCGAACAAATGTACGCCTGGCCAGAATGCGATACGGTTGGAGACGATAGAGCCTTAGGTAAGGCCAGACATGGGCCAGTGAACAACCCTGTTTGCAAGGAGAGGAAGCCTTTAAGAGAGAAGTTATCGAGGACTCCACATGGGAGACAAGATTAGGGAGGGGGACCGGGAGTCCCGTCTGGAGAGCATGGCCGGTCAACAAGAAGACCAAGGACAAGCAAGTCAAGCAGGAGTGCTCATAGAGGCCAATGAGGGCCGAAAACCCACACTCGCCTGTCGGAAGAAGCAATTTCGGAATAACAGTCCTCTGGAGGACTGTAAGATACTTATTATACTAAATATATTCCATCCTCACAGAGGAGGAAGGGACTGCTTGAAGAATTCCTGACTGAGTGGTAAAAAAAAAACCAAACCTATTATAGGGGGGTCATGCACAACAGTGTGCTACTCCAGAGCGTAGGAATAACTGTGTATGCGGGAGCACTGCAAAACCCTGAACTGAGAACAACAATGCTTCATAGTCCATATGGCCAAGCAAGGACACTTGGAGAAGGTAGACCACGAAGTGACCATCCACCTATGCTTAGGACGTTAGAGAAACAGTACAGGCAGTAAACATGAATCCTTACCCTGTGAGACTGCAGCTGCCTAAAAGAGAGAAGACTAAATACTAATAACACACTTCCACCAGTAGGTGTCAGGAGAGATGCATTGTGTCCCAAGCTGCTGGGAATAGGAGAACAGTGTGTGTGGTAGCTCTCCAGGAGACCACACACACACATGGCAGGGGAGGGGGGAAGCAGCATCCCTCAGTGCAGGCTCTGGAGAGAGCCACAATCCAAAATAAAAAGGCAGGATGCTGCGGTCTGCGACACCCGAAAAGGGGCGGGGCAACCCGGGAGGGGGCGGGGCATCCCACAGTAAGACTCAGCAACTTAAGGAAAAATGGCGGGATGCTGCGGGCCGCGCGGCTCCCGAAGGGGGCCGAGCATCCCACAGTGCAGAATCAGCCACATAAGAAAAATGGCGGGATGCAGCAGCCCACGCGGCACCCGAAAGGGGGCAGAGCCTAACGGGAGGGGCGGGGCATCCACAGAGCAGGCTCAGCAACCTAAGAAAAATGGTGGGATGCTGCGGCCGAAGGGGGGCGGGGCCTAACGGAGGGGGCGGAGCATCCCCCAGAGCAGGTACTCCAGACATAGCCACACTAAGGAAAAAAGCGGGAAACTGCAGCCTGCACAGCACTGACAGGAGTGAGAGACCCCTCACTGTACACCCCATGGCACCCAGAGAGAGAGGCACAAATAAATAAAATGGTGGAGGGGGCTGGCCTGTTACTGACTGAGGGGAGAGCCACAGAGGTACAGTGACCCTGAGGGAGTGGAGCATGGGGAGATGGAGAAATCCCTGTGTGAGGAGAGCATGGCCCCAGGGTTGTCTATAAGAATACAATGGCGGCCTGGGAGGGAGGGCAGGGGGAATATACTTACCATATAGGAGCCCATACTCACCATTGCCGTCTTCAGCCGGTGGGTGCCTCACCTTACGCGCCAAGCTTTGGGGGGGCGAGGCGGGAAGGGGCTGTGCGGATACAGAGTCCGCAGAAAGGAGATTAGACAGTCAGACTGATTTGGTGCCATGGTGTCACGTTGCCGGCCGGTGGCGACCGAGGGGCGACAGCCCATTTACATTTATGGTCTGTTCCCTGGTCGCATAGTGGGGGGGATCAGGGTGAGTTTTAGATAACCCACCGTGCCCAAGAATCCATAGGACCTAGAAGTAAAAAGAAAATCTAACTAACTAAACATAAAGGAAGAAACTGGTCTGGGGAACCCAGACCTGTGTCTGCCTCCTACTGACACTAAGCTAAACTGGTTTACCTCAGTGCCTGTGGGCGGGTATATCCTGCTCAGGAGGAGTCACTTCCTTTGTTTCTCTTAGTGTCAGCGCCTCCTAGTGGCAGCAGCCTATACCCATGGTATCTGTGTCCCCCAATAAGACGCACAAGAAATGTCTGATAGGTGCAGTAGCTCTGTAACAATGATCCTTCGATTACTAGTGATGATCGACTTTGCCCAACGTTCAGGATTGGCCTAACCCGAAGGCTCGGCATTTGACTCCTGGTGGCTGGAGAAGTTGGATGCAGCCCTATGGAGTACTGGGAGCCATGTTTTTCTGCCAGGCAGCAGGTATCATATGCCTAGCGTTTGGGATCGGCCAGTTCACTCAACACAAATAACTACAATCACATTCAGATTACCTGGTAAGAGCAGGGGGCCTTTTCTTTGTGCCCTTCAGTATTTTGTGTTCCATTCTTAGAATCTCCTTTCCGCGCCATAAGTTCTGCTCTTTTTGTTTCAGATACTCTGCCCGTTCGCGGAGCTGTTCCTTCTCTGTCTGACTTAAGCTCTGCAAAATAAAATACTTTATATTAAGATCAATTTCCAATGGGCAATTAGGGTACACAGAGGTACACTAAATAGCTGAACAAAGCATCAAATCTGCTGCGGATCCTGTACGTGTGAAGCTACCCTAAGGGCAATTGATTTACTGTAAGGGGATGTGCACACCGAGGAATCAGGGCAGCTCCCCCCACTTGCATCTCCACCTGTGCCATAGACTCAATTCTATGCACAGGCAGATTTCGCTGTCCGCGTGAAGAATGACCCCATTAATTCTTCAGGTAAACGGCGGAATCTGAATGACCATAGAATGGAATCCGCTTGGATTCCTTGAGTGTGCACATCCCCTTTACAATAAGGGCCTTATTATACGGGACGATTATCGTGCTAAAAATCGTTAAATTGTTCGAATTTAAAAGATAATCATTCTGTGTTATTGCAGGCAATGATCGAAAAATCGTTTGTTCGTCGTTGATTTAGATCTGTGCAAAAATTATCGTTAATCGTTCGCTGTAATTCCACATTTGTTCGCTCAATTCCGCGTTTTTTCACAAATCGTTCATTGTAATTGCACATTGTACATTGTTTCACTGGGATCAGAAGGAATAAACGATCGTAGTAACGATAGTAACTAACAATTATCTTTCTGTGTAATATGGTGACTGATTTCAGGTTAATGATAAACAATCTCGTTTGCGATCGTTTATCGTTAAAATCGTTCCATGTAATAGGACCCTAAATCAATTACCCTTAGGGTAGCTTCACACGTACAGGATCCACAGCAGATTTGATGCTGTGTTTAGTTATTTAGCCAAATCTACTGTGGATCCTGTACGTGTGAATGCACCCTTAAAGTAATCCTACACATTGCACTTTATTAGTAGTTGCCACGGGTCTTTGTAATTCACGGTACGTTCCCAGGGACACACAACAACCTCTTTTAAAGTGAGATAAAGGGCATATAAAATACAAGGCAAATATATGCGGTCACTGCAAAACATAGGGTCTACATGTTACAGAATATCAGCTAGACAATTTGTGAGTGTAAAGAACAAACACGTGCATCCACTTGTATGTTTTTTATCTCACCTAATAGACGCTCACTGCTGTAATCCTTGTTTATAGGTAACTAAAAAACAAACTTAAAGAGTCACTGTCGTATTTTTTTTTTTTGCAGAAATCAATAGTCCAGGCGATTTTAAGAAACTTTGTAATTGGGTTTATTAGCCAAATCTGCCATTATCTGCATGTAAAAAGCCTTTTCCCAGGTCCCCCCCTCCTTCCTCTTTTTCATCCACTCCAAAAAATCTGAAAATTGTGACTTGTTGCAGGAGACGTACCCTGTCTGCTCTATGGAGAGGGGAGGGGGGAGGAGGAAGGAGGGAGTTAGCCGGCAGCAGAAAGCAGATAACAGAAGATTACAGGCACGGAGCTGGGTGACAGCTGTAATCTGAGCTCAGACAGGTCACTGGTGATGGTCAGAACAGATAACGGGTGAGGGATTTGTAGATTAACTCTTTGTTGTCCTGTTTTGGTCTTTTCTTTAGCTCTCTCCATAGGAGAACAATGAAGACAGGGGGGAGAGCTTCAAACTGCTTTTTCATGATAAAAATGCATTTTTCGGATAATAAACCCAATTACAAAGTTTCTTAAAATCGCCTGGACTATTGATTTCTGCAAAAAAAAAATTCACGACAGTGACACTTTAAGTAGTACTCACAGTTAAAGTGCCCTGTATGCCAGCTTCTTTCCTGGCTTGTTCCATCCAGGCCTCTGCTGCTTCGGTGCTACTAAGCTCTTTAAATCTGACAGGAGGTGGGTTGTACGTAAGTTCTTCCACTTTCAAGGACTGCTTTATGGTCTGAAGAGGTTTAACTTGTTCTACAGACAAGAAGCATAAGGAACACACAGTACAACAGGCAATAGGAAACGTAAAAAATTATTTAAAATTAAAGGGGTAGTGCAGCAGTAAGCAATTATTCACTAAATAACCACTCCGACTGTCCCTAGTGCCGAAGATGACATCATTGTCTCAAGATGGCGGACGGGGGTCGACACGAATCAGGTGAGTATAGAGCACTACACTTTCGGGGGTGGCGTGGGTTGGGGGAAACACGGGGAAGGGGGCCATTCACTAACATAACATACATTACAAAGTTGTGTGACTTTGTAATGTGTGTTATTTAGTGAATAATTACTTACCGCCGCACTACCCCTTTAAGTTTAAGCCATTAAGTTTTCTGCCAAATAAAATTTTTTTAAAAAACCTATGCAAAGAGAGCCTATAACTCCTGATTTCTCTAATATGTTTAAATGGTCATTTATTGTGGATACAATCACTGATCAACATTAGTTGGAGACAAACGGATTGCAGAAGCGTTCCACAAACAACTTGCACTTCTAGTGGCCTGATAGGATGTCACGCATTGGCGAGTGCCGCCTGTTCACGTATCTATCTTCTATGACTGACGTCTTATTGAGGCAGAGCACCACATTAGTCACCCGATCTGTGTCCCGGTGGGCTGGCTGCACTTTGTAATTACTACATGTTATACTGATTGGCAGCAGATGTTGGCTAAAGCTGCACCGGGAATTTCTTCTTTAAAAGTTTCCATATATAAATACAATTTAGGCAGTGACTTATAAATGCCTAAAAGATACTTCAAGCACAACCATTTACTAAGGGAGAGAAATGTAAGAACCTGCAAGACAATTGAGATAGTAAACATTTCTAATGTACCCCTTTCGTATTATAGTTCTGAATGTGACTGGTGGCTATGTGCTCGTCTTAATTTTGGAGCACATTGTTAGTGGACAGCTCACTAGGCTCTGCCATATGTCATTACTAGGGCTGAGCGAACTTCAAGCAACCTATTGCTGGATCCGTGTTTTTCAGGACTTCTTGGGCTTCATCCAACTTCGGCAGCCACCAAATCAAGTGCTGCACAGCCAGTTTTGGACGAACCCGAGCATGCTGAAAGTTCGATCAACTCTAGTCATTACACATCCAGTCATCACACAGTTTGACACATCCAAAAGTGCACTGTGGTTTCTGGTTAGCCAGATGTTAACAGAACCATAAAAACGACCCAAAAATTACAATTCTTTTTTTTCCTGTATATTTTTAAGCCCTATTTCATAAAATTACCTGTGTCTGGAGTTTTCATTCTGTCATGTGTGGATGTTGTGGGGAGATTCTTTTTATCTACATTGGCTCCATTTCTTTTCTAGAGGAAAAAAGGACGAAGCGTCTGATGGGTGAGCAAATTGTATTTCGTACTGCACAAGAAAAAAAAAACGGAACCAAAATGTTTACAGTAAGTTTCCAACCTTTCTCCGTAACTCCTCCTGTTCATATTCTTCCCTTGATATCCTAAAAGAACAAAAGTATACCCTGCATAACTTAAAGGAGAATAGCGCCCTCTGTCTGAACGATAACTGCTCTCTGCTTTAGGACTTAATAGGATAATGTATTTATAAAGTCTGAAAGTTAGTTCTCTACATCTGTACTTATTTGTCCATCTCTTTCCAGTCCTCGACAGAAGTCCCAATGTCAGTGTATCAGGGGTTGCTGAGAGTGCACACTGCTACTCTACTGACTCAGAGGACAACTGACCTCCATTCTCATGGTCTGTGAGGGTCTCAGCTGTCAGACCCCCACAATCAGCTAGCTAACCTCTATTCTGTTTCTCAGGTTACACTTTTAATCTTTGTATAACCCCTATAAAGCATAGCTGTCCTTTTAGGTAATGTCTCAGGATGCACTGTCCAGCGTGTGTACATGAAGAGCAGCCCTATTTCGGGCAATACTTGTATATGGCATTTTTCCACAAATCTCTGCTTTTCAAGCTCCATCTTTTCTCAGTAGTCTCTGAGTTGGTGGGTGGACCCTAATTTCTATGGTATCTGCCATACATTGTACATACACAGAAGAGGGCATCCCGCTCTCCTATGTTTCTATACAAACCCTAAGCAGCACAGAGAACATTAAAGAGCACTAGGAAAGAATGTAGGGTGTCAAACTAGTGGCCCTCCAGCTATTGCAATACTACACTTCCCATCATGCCTAGACAGCCAAAGCTGTAGTTTTGCAATGCAGTTTGACGCCCCTGGTCTAAGCTGTGAATCAGGCCAAGAGTTAAAATTATTAGTTAGTTAAATACAGCTGGACTACAAAAACTCTCTAAACTGATGTCTCCTTCCATCACTCCCCTTATCCCTCCCCTCTCCATAGACCTACATAAGCATCATGTAACACGATCTGTCAGTAAGGTGCTAGTTAATCTTGTAAACACAGGACAGAAATTAGTATTTTTTTTCAAGGTGAATGAAACTTTAGCAGAAAAAGAACCTTAGGGCCCTATTATATAGAGTATAGAGCGATTATCTGCTGAATCAGGTTGATATTGTTCTGTATAATAAAGACAACAATCAGCAGCGGAGCTGATCGAAAGATCGTTGTCTGTGCATTACTATGTGTAATAGTAATGCGCAGACGGCGGCTGGAGAAAGGTATATAAAAAAATAATAAAGAATATACTTATCTGTCTATACTCCCCGATGTCCTGACTGTTTTCCACTGACGATACAAACCAGACTCTGCAGTGACAGGCCGCTCAGCCAATCACTGGCTGGGACTGTCATGGGACAGCGGCACAGCCAGTGGTTGGCTGAGCGGACTGTCACTGCAGAGACTCGGGGAACTAACAGGAGGAAGCAACTATAATCTTTATTTTCTATTTGGCAATGTTAAAGTACACCTAAAAGCAAGGGGTACACGGACATCGCTAACAATGGCTGTACTATCATTGAGCCGTGCCATAGGCTCTGTAAGCAAGATGCTAACTGGCCCATCTAATACACCCCTTAGTAAGAGGAGAGAAAAAAAACTTTTCTCTGATAAGATATATTAAAACCTTCTTACATTCATTTGTACTATAGATTTATGCAAAGTCTGTTGAAATAGCGTGTTATGTAATGTCTCATCCAAGCCGATACAGATTTACAGTAGAACAAAACAGGTCGTTGCTGTTTACCTTAAAGCTTCCGAGATCATTTTTATCTCCTGTTGTTCAAGGTCTGAAATAAAATCTGCCCCGTTCTTTAAGCATTCTGGAAGGTCACCTATAGGCAAAATACATTCAGACTGTTATACCTGTACACTGGACACGTTAGGAGTCTTTTCTCTATAAAAAAAAAAAAAAAAAAGAAAATTTTAAAAAGTAGCATTTTTCAGAAAAGCACCAGTGAAGAGCGAAACTCTCCATGCATTACCATTCTTTTGCTGTATTATCTGAATGGCTTGTAACTGAAGCTCAATATTCTTCTGCAGCATCATTTCTTTAAAGACAATAAAATCTTCTACAGCTACCACAGCCTGCAACATACTCTATAAGTAAGGACAAGACAGCGTCACAACAGAGTTTGCTAGATCTCGAAATGAAGGTTACATCTATTCTCTGATCATTCCCGGTCACGTTAAATCTTAGCTTATAACAGTTCAGAAAGCGGCGGCAACGACCGATTTCTATGTAGATTAACTTACCTAAGGTCAATAGGAGGATTACCATTGTATTATCTCTTAATCTACATTATCCTTCAACGACTTTCCGGAAAGATTTATGGCGAGAGAAAACACGGCATATGTTGTCTTGTAGTGAATGGAAACAATACAACAAAACAATATGCTGTTCTGCCATCAGAAGGATGATTTTTTTTAATACAGAGAATTACCTAATTTACTAATGACACTCCATGGAAAACTCTGTATTATTAGTGACAATGAATAAACACTGACAGCCGTCCAGCAATTTATGTGCCATCAGCCATAGAGGAATACTTGATCACAATTGGTCCCTGTGCAGTCCAACAGTGAAACTCCTTGTGTTCAGCGTATTGTCAAAGGAATATTCTAACAATGGTGAACCAGTTTAGGCAGGAAATACATATTTCACATTCCTTTTGATCCACTTTTATGTTTGGCTCAAAAACAATAAAAAATAAATAAATAAAAAAAGTAACAAAAAAGTTTTAAATCTTTAGGGTGTGCTCCCACATACCGCAGATTTCACACATTGAAGACTGCAGCCCCTCTTCCTTATTAACTAATTGTCTGCCACAAGTCGGGAGCTTAAAGAGGCTCATACATTACCTGCCCACGCTCCGGCTTGTTTGTGACCGCCCCTCAGCCAGTGCGTGTCCTGACGCAATTGGTGACAATTTTCTGATTGTAATTTATTCAACGTTTCATTAGTAATAAATTATGGGGGCTGTTTCTAACAGCATTTAGTGACCTGCTTTGTGGCAAGCTTCATGGACATAGACATACTGAACATTGCCAGGTCCCAATTCATTGTATGGGACATATTTGTGAGCATGCTCTTTGGGCTCATTCCACAGGAGAGGAGGGCTGAGTTGTGAGTAACAGTAAGGGCCCTATTCCACCGGACGATTAGCGTTTGCATAATCGTTAACGATTAACGATCTCAAAACGACCGCTATTGCGAAAGACCTGAAAATGTTCACAGTCATTTCCATGGAACGATAATCGTTACTTACGTAATTGCGATAGTTTTTTCTCGCTATTGCGTTCGTATCTATTGCGAACGATGGAACGATGTCTTATTCAATGCGAACGATTTGCGAACGATAAAAATAGGTCCAGGTCTTATAAAGCGATCAACGATTTCTCGTTCGGTCGTTAATCATTAACTGCATTTCAACCGAACGATTATCGTTTAGATTCGAACGATTTAACGATAATCTGAACGATAATCGTCCGGTAGAATAGGGCCCTTATTGTGTGCGCCTCTTTTTTGTGTTATTGTGTTCACCTCTTTGTGTGAGGACACTACTGGGAAGTGATCTGTACAGAACAGTCTGAGCTTAGTTATACTGTATGCTTAGTGGCCAGAATAAAAACTGCATGATCTCAGGATATAAATAGTACAATATTAAATAAATAAACAAAAATTACCAAGATGGCTTTAAATTACATGTTTAACATTAGAAGATGATTTAAAAGCTACCCGTCATTTAAACATCTCTGACATATCATAGCGACATGTATCAGTTTGTATCAGTGTATCAGAGTGCTGAGACCCCCGTTGACCGTTTGAACAAAGCGGCAGATGTGCGCAGCAGCATGCCCTCTGTCTCTTCATCTCCCTCTCACCACTAAAGTAGGAGTAGTTGGAATAATAATGGAGCCCTATGGAACTTCCAGTACAGAGATTACCGACCGTTCCATAGGGCTCCATTATAATTCAGTCGACTGCTACTTTAGCAGTGATATGGAGATGTAGAGGCAGAGCGCATGGTGCTGCGCACATAAGCCTCTTTCATTCTAACGATTGCGGAAATCTCAGCATCCGTAACCTGACCGATAAAAACATAAAAGTTTGTTTAAATGATAGGTCCCCTTTAAACAACAGGTTATTTTCTGATGATACATCCCTTTAAGGTAATGTTGGCAAACTTGTAGCAGTTCATGAATGTGGTTTGTGTGATTCAATAAACCCAGAAACCATCACCAGTCACATTTAATAAACAGATTTTCAGTCACAACCTGTGACACCAGCTAAGGAGGGGATTATACAGTTGAGCAATCCATGGTACAAACTGTTAAAATGGGATACGTGTGAACAGACCCTAAAGAGGTATTTTTTACTTAGGACTAAAAACTTACACACAATGCAGCAGTATAACACTAATACTACATCCTAAACATGTGTCATTATATTCACACGGTTGATCCCTACATGCAGAAAGAGCAGACATGGGTAGCAGGCTAAAATTCAGAAAGCTGAACTACAGGTCATAAGCTGTGTATTTGGGATCACTCTGCAGCAGCTGGGCACACGTACATATATATTTGTCAGTAAAACAGAACTAATTGCAGTTTATTAGGTTCTAATTTAAAATGTTTAAGTTTTTTTAATCATTTATAAAACAAGAATGGTTCATAAATGCAGCTGATAATTCTCAGACTATTGTCACCTTAATATCCGGAGAATGGGCAAGAGGAGATGAACACGCTTGTTGAAACTGCTCCTCACTAATCCCCATTTCAGTCAGATGTCCTTCTATCAGCTTTTCCACCTGCAAGATTAGAAGGAATTCCAGAGAAAGGTTTGTTACATAACCAGCAATATACATTAAGTCCTCTCCAATGTAATCCAATAATCAGGCACAGAACGTATATATTTCATGTGGAATATCACAAGTCTAGAATTTATTGGAGCAGAGTGGGTGTTTTACATGTCACTGTTTTTTCAGAGTTTTTCTTCCCCCTATATTAAAGCATATGATTTCCATATGATGCTCACCCACCACCACTACTGCTGCTGCTGTGTTACCTGCTTTAGGCCCCATTCACATGCTCCGTGTTCTGCACTGAATGCCAGTAACGGACTCAGTGTTATACAATTCCTGGGCACAGTCCTGATCAATGGCAGAAGGGGACCACAAGATGGTGGAACCAGTTCATTTACTGCAACCCATTTGTTAAGGCACAGGCCTTTCTCAAGCAATCATGCGCTAATCCTTTGAGTGGGTTTGCCTCTGTGCGGTGATCCTATGTGGGTCACAATTCAGCTCAGAGAGATAAGTCACAGCCAGACCTCTCTGGCTGCAGCTTAACCCTCTCCATAGAGAATACAGGATCACTTGGCCATGCAGAATGTTCCTCTGTGTGGGTAGGGGGTGGGGAGGACGAGCGATAACTGTCTGCTGAGGTGTATGGCCACCTTTAAAACAGAAGTGCAAATAAATTAAAGGGGTTAGTGCGGTGGTAAACATTTATTCACAAAATAACACACATTACAAAGTTATACAACTTTGTAATGGGTGTTATGTATGTGAATGGCCCCCTTCCCAGTGTTCTCCCCCACCCACGCTTGACCCGGAAGTGTTGGTGCATTATACTTACTGCATTCGTGTTGACCCCCGTCCACCATCTTGTGATAATGACGTCGTCTTCGGGACGCCGGCTGAACCGCTCCATCGGTCCCTCATGCGGACCCCCCCCCTATGCCGCATCATGAGCTGCCCAGCCGCGATTGGCTGAGCATAGCTGTGCTCAACCCATCGCGGCTGAGCAGATGATGAAGCGGCATAGGGGGGGCCGGCATGAGGGACCAATAGAGCAGTTCGGCCGGCCTCCCGAAGACGACGTAATTGGCACACTTGGATTACCAGTCCCCCACTCTATAGGGACTGGTAAGCTGCAGCCAGACAGCTCTGGTGCCACCTTATCCCACCAAGAAGAATAGGATCTGACACTGAAAATCAATCACACCTGACATTATCTGTCAGTGGAGAATTGGAAGGCTACCTCTATACCTTATACTGTGCTGGTGGGTTTGGCCAACTTTCGTACAAGGTGTATGGACACCTTAGTTTACACCTGTCTTAGAATTATACATTATTAGTAAAACTGGGCCATGACTTCTTTGCTTAGTGACCTCACATTTGTAATGTAGCACCCGCTCACAGGTCACACTGGGCATGACACAGTTTTTCCATAAGTATTCCTTCCCATCCCTTCATGGTTACTAAGAAACAGATATATATCTACAACATTATATACACTAAGTGATTGTTGCAGACTAGTGTTACATCCTATTTTACTTTTAACATACGTGTTATATAGCGCGGCACAACTACTTGTTTTTAGATTTTATAATTTCTCACATTCCCCAGTACCACAGAACTTCAGATGTCTATTATTTTGCATCCAGTAGTAATGGATTATACTTACCAGTTCCTTGTATTCATTGTGAATCTCGGTGTATGACAACTTATTCTCTTCTTCATCATCAAACACTGAAATCAGAAATGTCAGTGTGTCAGCAGAATGTACAATACATAATGGACAGGGTAAAGGTCATAAACGTTATTACTGCACGGTCACAACAGGTCCGTCATATAGACAGATCATTCGTATAGCTCCTCTGGACAAATCCTTCCTGCCCAGACATTAGCCATTGCATCCTAAGGGCCAATGCAGAGTCCATAGTCTGCGCACAGTCCGGACACATCATTACAAAGTCCTGATTTGTGGATCAGGGTCCTGACTGCTAGTGGCCTCGTGGTCCATGACTGCGGGCAGCTCACAGATGAATACCC
The DNA here is from genome assembly GCF_027789765.1 of Dendropsophus ebraccatus. Taxonomy (NCBI): domain Eukaryota; kingdom Metazoa; phylum Chordata; class Amphibia; order Anura; family Hylidae; genus Dendropsophus; species Dendropsophus ebraccatus. The sequence goes on from NW_027208908.1 coordinate 15,978, forward strand.
CATGACCACAAAAACCACTATGGACTGTGAATACTACTGGTCAGCACATATTTATATCGGGCTTCCTCATGGTTTCCAGCATAGAAGTAGGATTCTTAGCCCGTGTGCTTGCACTCAGTTTTACACTTATTGTTGCAGTACAGTGGGATTTTTTCTCTGTCTTTGTTGTCAATGAAGCTATGAGAGTAGTAATTATATATAACGCTACAAGTCACTACAGGACACATCCACTCAGCCATCCCTATACTGAAGAGCCCCAGGCACAACTGCCTGCCTGGCACCCAGTCTCCGCTACACAAAGCCACAAGCAGCCATAGGCCCAGATCTAATATATCTAATAGAAATCAGGATCTGAGGGCCACATATTCCCTATCCCTGATATACAGTCACAGGCCGCTCCTATGTATCGCCCCCCATATACGTAATGGTCCCATGTATCACCTCCATATACGTAATGGTCCCATGTATCGCCTTCATATACGGTAACAGCCCCATGTATCGCCTTCATATAAAGTAGCAGCCCCATGTATTGCCCCCATATACGTAATGGTCCCATGTATCACCTCCATATACGTAATGGTCCCATGTATCACCTCCATATACAGTAGCGGCCCCATGTATCGCCTTCATATACAGTAACGGCCCCATGTATCGCCTCCATATACAGTAACAGCCCCATGTATCGCCTTCATATACAGTAACAGCCCCATGTATCGCCTCATATACAGTAACAGTCCCATGTATCACCTCCATATACAGTATCAGCCCCATGTATCGCCTTCATATACAGTAACAGCCCCATGTATCGCCCCCATATACAGTAATGGTGCCATGTATCCCCTCCATATACAATAACAGTCCCATGTATCGCCCACATATACAGTAACAGCCCCATGTATCACCTCCATATACAGTAGGGGTCCCATGTATCACCCCCATATACAGTAACAGCCCCATGTATCACCTCCATATACAGTAATGGTCCCATGTATCGCCCCCATATACAGTAACAGCCCCATGTATCACCTCCATATACAGTAGGGTCCCATGTATCACCCCCATATACAGTAACAGTCCCATGTATCACCTCCATATACAATAACAGTCCCATGTATCGCCTCCATATACAGTACCGGCCCCATGTATCACCCCCATATACAGTAACAGCCCCATGTATCACCTCCATATACAGTAATGGTCCCATGTATCGCCCCCATATACAGTAACAGCCCCATGTATCACCTCCATATACAGTAGGGGTCCCATGTATCGCCCCCATATACAGTAACAGTCCCATGTATCACCTCCATATACAATAACATTCCCATGTATCGCCTCCATATACAGTACCGGCCCCATGTATCGCCCCCATATACAGTAACAGTCCCATGTATCACCTCCATATACAATAAACAGTCCCATGTATCGCCTTTATATACAGTAACAGCCCCATGTATCGCCCCCATATACAGTAAGGGTCCCATGTATCACCTCCATATACAGTAACAGCCCCATGTATCGCCCACATATACAGTAACAGCCCCATGTATCACCTCCATATACAGTAATGGTCCCATGTATCACCTCCATATACAGTAACAGCCCCATGTATCGCCTCCATATACAGTAACAGTCCCATGTATCGCCTTTATATACAGTAACGGTCCCATGTATCGCCCACATATACAGTAACAGCCCCATGTATCGCCCCCATATACAGTAGGGGTCCCATGTATCACCCCCATATACAGTAAGGTCCCATGTATCGCCCCCATATACAGTAGGGTGCCCATGTATCGCCCCCATATACAGTAGGGTGCCCATGTATCGCCCCCATATACAGTAGGGTGCCCATGTATCACCTCCATATACACTAACGGTCCCATGTATCACCTCCATATACAGTAAGGTTCCCATGTATCGCCCCCATATACAGTAAGGTCCCATATATCGCCCCCATATACAGTAAGGTCCCATATATCGCCCCCATATACAGTAGGGGTCCCATGTATCGCCCACATATACAGTAACAGCCCATGTATTGCCCCCATATACAGTAACAGTCCCATGTATCGCCCACATATACAGTAACAGCCCCATGTATCGCCCCCATATACAGTAAGGTCCATGTATCGCCCCCATATACAGTAGGGGTCCCATGTATCGCCCCCATATACAGTAAGGTCCCATGTATCGCCCCCATGTATCGCCCCCATATACAGTAAGGTCCCATATATCGCCCCCATATACAGTAGGGGTCCCATGTATCGCCCCCATATACAGTAGGGTGCCCATGTATCGCCCCCATATACAGTAGGGGTCCCATGTATCGCCCCCATATACAGTAAGGTCCCATGTATCGCCTCCATATACAGTAGGGTCCCATGTATCTCCTCCATATACAGTAGGGGTCCCATGTATCTCCTCCATATACAGTAGGGGTCCCATGTATCACCCCCATATACAGTAACGGCCCCATGTATCGCCCCCATATACAGTAACGGACCCATGTATCGCCCCCATATACAGTAACGGCCCCATGTATCGCCCCCATATACAGTAAGGTCCCATATATCGCCCCCATATACAGTAAGGTCCCAATACAGTAATGGTCCCATGTATCGCCCCCATATACAGTAATGGTCCCATATACAGTAATGGGCCCATGTATCGCCCCATATACAGTAGCAGCCCCATCTATCGCCCCATATACAGTAATGGTCCCATGTATCGCCCCCATATACAGTAACAGCCCCATGTATCGCCCCCATATACAGTAATGGTCCCATGTATCGCCCCCATATACAGTAACAGCCCCATGTATCGCCCCCATATACAGTAACAGCCCCATGTATCGCCCCCATATACAGTAATGGTCCCATGTATCGCCCCCATATACAGTAAGGTCCCATATATCGCCCCCATATACAGTAAGGTCCCATGTATCGCCCCCATATACAGTAACAGCCCCATGTATCGCCCCCATATACAGTAACAGTCCCATGTATCGCCCCCATATACAGTACCGGCCCCATGTATCGCCCCCATATACAGTAGGGGTCCCATGTATCGCCCCCATATACAGTAACAGCCCCATGTATCGCCCCCATATACAGTAACAGCCCCATGTATCGCCTCCATATACAGTAACAGTCCCATGTATCGCCCCCATATACAGTAACAGCCCCATGTATCGCCCCCATATACAGTAACAGCCCCATGTATCGCCCCCATATACAGTAACAGCCCCATGTATCGCCCCCATATACAGTAACAGCCCCATGTATCGCCTCCATATACAGTAACAGCCCCATGTATCGCCCCCATATACAGTAACAGCCCCATGTATCGCCTCCCTATACAGTAATGGCCCCATGTATCGCCCCCATATACAGTAATGGCCCCATGTATCGCCCCCATATACAGTAATGGTCCCATGTATCGCCCCCATATACAGTAAGGTCCCATGTATCGCCCCCATATACAGTAGGGGTCCCATGTATCGCCCCCATATACAGTAGGGGTCCCATGTATCGCCCCCATATACAGTAACAGCCCCATGTATCGCCACCATATACAATACTGGTCCCATGTATCACCCCCATATACAGTAAGGTCCCATGTATCGCCTCCATATACAGTAGGGGTCCCATGTATCTCCTCCATATACAGTAGGGGTCCCATGTATCTCCTCCATATACAGTAGGGGTCCCATGTATCACCCCCATATACAGTAAGGTCCCATGTATCGCCCCCATATACAGTAACGGACCCATGTATCGCCCCCATATACAGTAACGGCCCCATGTATCGCCCCCATATACAGTAAGGTCCCATATATCGCCCCCATATACAGTAAGGTCCCATATACAGTAATGGTCCCATGTATCCGCCCCCATATACAGTAATGGTCCCATATACAGTAATGGGCCCATGTATCGCCCCCATATACAGTAAGGTCCCATATACAGTAATGGTCCCATGTATCGCCCCCATATACAGTAGCAGCCCCATGTATCGCCTCCATATACAGTAACAGTCCCATGTATCGCCCCCATATACAGTAACAGCCCCATGTATCGCCCCCATATACAGTAATGGTCCTATGTATCGCCCCCATATACAGTAACAGCCCCATGTATCGCCCCCATATACAGTAACAGCCCCATGTATCGCCCCCATATACAGTAATGGTCCCATGTATCGCCCCCATATACAGTAATGGTCCCATGTATCGCCCCCATATACAGTAACGGTCCCATGTATCGCCCCCATATACAGTAACAGTCCCATGTATCGCCCCCATATACAGTAACAGCCCCATGTATCGCCCCCATATACAGTAACAGTCCCATGTATCGCCCCCATATACAGTAACAGCCCCATGTATCGCCCCCATATACAGTAACAGCCCCATGTATCGCCCCCATATACAGTAACAGCCCCATGTATCGCCTCCATATACAGTAACAGCCCCATGTATCGCCCCCATATACAGTAACGGCCCCATGTATCGCCTCCATATACAGTAATGGCCCCATGTATCGCCCCCATATACAGTAATGGTCCCATGTATCGCCCCCATATACAGTAACAGCCCCATGTATCGCCCCCATATACAGTAACAGCCCCATGTATCGCCCCCATATACAGTAACAGCCCCATGTATCGCCCCCATATACAGTAAGGTCCCATGTATCGCCCCCATATACAGTAAGGTCCCATGTATCGCCCCCATATACAGTAGGGGTCCCATGTATCGCCCCCATATACATTAACAGCCCCATGTATCGCCCCCATATACAGTAACAGCCCATGTATCGCCTTCATATAGAGTAACAGTCCCATGTATCGCCCCCATATACAGTAACAGCCCCATGTATCGCCCCCATATACAGTAACGGCCCCATGTATCGCCCCCATATACAGTAGCAGCCCCATGTATCGCCTCCATATACAGTAGCAGCCCCATGTATCGCCCCCATATACAGTAGCAGCCCCATGTATCGCCTCCATATACAGTAACAGCCCCATGTATCGCCCCCATAAACAGTAGGGGTCCCATGTATGACCTCCATATACAGTAACAGCCCCATGTATCGCCTCCATATACAGTAACAGTCCCATGTATAGCCCCCATATATAGTAACAGTCCCATGTATCGCCCCCATATACAGTAGCAGCCCCATGTATTGCCCCCATATACAGTAGGGGTCCCATGTATCGCCCCCATATACAGTAACAGCCCCATGTATCGCCTCCATATACAGTAACAGCCCCATGTATTGCCCCCCATATACAGTAACAGCCCCATGTATCGCCCCCATATACAGTAGCAGCCCCATGTATCGCCCCCATATACAGTAGCAGCCCCATGTATTGCCCCCATATACAGTAGGGGTCCCATGTATCGCCCCCATATACAGTAACACCCCCATGTATTGCCCCCATATACAGTAGGGGTCCCATATATCGCCCCCATATACAGTAGCAGCCCCATGTATTGCCTCCATATACAGTAGCAGCCCCATGTATCGCCTCCATATACAGTAGGGGTCCCATGTATCGCCCCCATATACAGTAGGGGTCCCATGTATCGCCCCCATATACAGTAACACCCCCATGTATTGCCCCCATATACAGTAGGGGTCCCATATATCGCCCCCATATACAGTAGCAGCCCCATGTATCGCCTCCATATACAGTAACAGCCCCATGTATCGCCTCCATATACAGTAGGGGTCCCATGTATCGCCCCCATATACAGTAACAGTCCCATGTATCACCTCCATATACAGTAATGGTCCCATGTATCGCCCCCATATACAGTAGCAGCCCCATGTATCGCCTCCATATACAGTAATGGTCCCATGTATCGCCTCCATATACAGTAATGGCCCCCATGTATCGCCTCCATATACAGTAGGGGTCCCATGTATCGCCCCCATATACAGTAATGGTCCCATGTATAGCCTCCATATACAGTAGGGGTCCCATGTATCGCCCCCATATACAGTAGCAGCCCCATGTATCGCCCCCATATACAGTAGCGGTCCCATGTATTGCCCCCATATACAGTAAGGTCCCATGTATCGCCCCCATATACAGTAAGGTCCCAGTCCTGCACAGACTCTCAGTAGGATCAGTAATGGCGCTGGGCACTGTACACACAGACACTACACAGCCCCAGGATCAGCAATCTCAGCCTCCCTCTTATATACACGTATCCCAGACCCCCTATATATCACCCCCATATACAGGGGACACCGCTGTATACAGACGCTATCGCGCAAGGCATCACGGGAGAGGGGCCGCTCCGGTACCTGAGCATTTGTTCTCTATGAAGCCGCTGACGGGCGCCGTCCAGGCGGGACAGCTGAGGAAGGCCAGCACACTGTCCAGCACCCACTCCAGGTCCTCGGCCATTGGGAACCGTACACACCGGGGCCGGCCCACGGGACTCCACCTCTATAGCTCGGCAGCGGCACCGGAGTCAGGACCCCGGATGAAGTGTGAGGGGCCGGGAGCGCGCAGGTGCTGAGGGCGGGGGCGTCTCCAAGACAACCGCGTCACCGCCATAAACTGCACGGAGCGGGGGCGCGCCTCATCACATCCTGCCTGCTCCGGGGCCGCGGTGTGTGGTCTGCGGCAGGAAATGCCGACCGGGCCCCGGTATTCCCAGAGAGACGTCTGCTGAAGAGAGCGCCGGCCGAAGGACGGATACCAATGTGCTATATACCGGGAGAACAGGGACGGATACCAATGTGCTATATACCGGGAGAACAGGGACGGATACCAATCTACCATATACAGATACCACTGCAGTCACGCTATCAGCACTTCACTGAAATGGAGTCACACTATCAGCACTAGGAATTGCAGTGCTCCTATATACCATGTTTTACGGTAATAGCCAGGACTAGTTAGTTCCAGGCTCCAGAATGTGCCAGGAAGATCATAGGGTGACACCTACATGTGAGACTAACTAAAGAATGTCAACTGTTAACCCCTTCAGGTCCATTCACCCACTGTTAACCCCTCAGATCCACAACTGTTCAATTACCCCACTGTTAACCTCTTCACATCCACTACAATCTAATTCATCCACTGCTAACCCCTTTAGATCCACAACACTTCAATTCATCCACTGTTAACCCCTTTAGATCCACAACACTTCAATTCATCCACTTTTAACCCCTACACATCCACCACAGTTTAATTCATATACTGTTAACCCCTTCAGCTCCAGGAATATTTTATTTTTTTCTAACTATATGTAATTTTTAACACCTGAAAACCAGGCTCATTTTAATTTATTTCTCTTATTTGTCTTAGACATAGAGGAACCATTATTACTGTACGGATTCGGAGTAATGTGATGGTAAAGTGTCTATTTGGGGTTATATGTCGCACATTTTGAAGTCCAATAAAATCACAAAATCAAATTGTTATCCAATTTCGCTACCATATCCTAGAAGAGCGCTTACTCTCGTACAGTTTCTGTGATTTTCAGAAATTTTTACTGTAGGGATTCGGAGTAATGTGATGGTAAAGTGTCTATTTGGGGCTATATGCCCCACTATTTGAAGTCTAATAAAATCACGAAATCAAATTGTTATCCAATTTCGCTACCATATTCTAGAAGAGCGCTTACTCTCGTACAGGTTCTGTGATTTTTCAGACATTTTTACTGTACGAATTCAGAGTAATGTGATGGTAAAGTGTCTATTTGGGGCTATATGCCCCACTATTTGAAGTCCAATAAAATCACGAAATCAAATTGTTATCCAATTTCGCTACCATATCCTAGAAGAGCGCTTACTCTCGTACAGTTTCTGTGATTTTCAGACATTTTTACTGTACGGATTTGGAGTAATAAGATGGTAAAGTGTCTATTTGGGGCTATATGTCCCACTATTTGAAGTCCAATAAAATCACAAAATCAAATTGTTTTCCAAACTCGTTACCATATCCTAAAAGAGCGCTTACTCTCATACAGGTTCTGTGATTTTCAGACATTTTTACTGTAGGGATTCGGAGTAATGTGATGGTAAAGTGTCTATTTGGGGCTATATGTCGCACATTTTGAAGTCCAATAAAATCACGAAATCAAATTGTTATCCAATCTCGCTACCATATCCTAGAAGAGCGCTTACTCTCGTACAGGTTCTGTGATTTTAAGACATTTTTACTGTAGGGATTCGGAGTAATGTGATGGTAAAGTGTCTATTTGGGGCTATATGTCGCACATTTTGAAGTCCAATAAAATCACGAAATCAAATTGTTATCCAATTTCGCTACCATATGCTAGAAGAGCGCTTACTCTCGTACAGATTCTGTGATTTTCAGACATTTTTACTGTACGAATTCAGAGTAATGTGATGGTAAAGTGTCTATTTGGGGCTATATGTCCCACTATTTGAAGTCCAATAAAATCACGAAATCAAATTGTTATCCAATTTCGCTACCATATGCTAGAAGAGCGCTTACTCTCGTACAGGTTCTGTGATTTTCAGACATTTTTACTGTACGGATTCGGAGTAATGTGATGGTAAAGTGTCTATTTGGGGCTATATGTCGCACATTTTGAAGTCTAATAAAATCACGAAATCAAATTGTTATCCAATTTCGCTACCATATCCTAGAAGAGTGCTTACTCTCGTACAGGTTCTGTGATTTTCAGACATTTTTACTGTACGGATTCGGAGTAATGTGATGGTAAAGTGTCTATTTGGGGCTATATGTTGCACATTTTGAAGTCCAATAAAATCTTGAAATCAAATTGTTTTCCAAACTCGTTACCATGTCCTAGAAGAGCGCTTACTCTCGTACAGGTTTTATGATTTTCAGACATTTTTACTGTAGGGATTCGGAGTAATGTGATGGTAAAGTGCCTATTTGGGGCTATATGTCCCACTATTTGAAGTCCAATAAAATCACGAAACCAAATTGTTATCCAATCACTTTACCATATCCTAGAAGAGCGCTTACTCTCGTACAGATTCTGTGATTTTCAGACATTTTTACTCTACGGATTCGGAGTAATGTGATGGTAAAGTGTGTATTTGGGGCTATATGTCGCACATTTTGAAGTCCAATAAAATCATGAAATCAAATTGTTATCCAATCTCGCTACCATATCCTAGAAGAGCGCTTACTCTCTTACAGGTTCTGTGATTTTCAGACATTTTTACTGTACGGATTCGAAGTAATGTGATGGTAAAATGCCTATTTGGGGCTATATGTCCCACTATTTGAAGTCCAATAAAATCACGAAATCAAATTGTTATCCAATTTCGCTACCATATCCTAGAAGAGCGCTTACTCTCATACAGGTTCTGTGATTTTCAGACATTTTTACTGTACGGATTCGGAGTAATGTGATGGTAAAGTGTCTATTTGGGGCTATATGTCGCACATTTTGAAGTCCAATAAAATCATGAAATCAAATTGTTATCCAATCTCGCTACCATATCCTAGAAGAGCGCTTACTCTCTTACAGGTTCTGTGATTTTCAGACATTTTTACTGTACGGATTCGAAGTAATGTGATGGTAAAGTGCCTATTTGGGGCTATATGTCCCACTATTTGAAGTCCAATAAAATCACGAAATCAAATTGTTATCCAATTTCGCTACCATATCCTAGAAGAGCGCTTACTCTCATACAGGTTCTGTGATTTTCAGACATTTTTACTGTACGGATTCGGAGTAATGTGATGGTAAAGTGTGTATTTGGGGCTATATGTCGCACATTTTGAAGTCCAATAAAATCATGAAATCAAATTGTTATCCAATCTCGCTACCATATCCTAGAAGAGCGCTTACTCTCTTACAGGTTCTGTGATTTTCAGACATTTTTACTGTACGGATTCGAAGTAATGTGATGGTAAAGTGCCTATTTGGGGCTATATGTCCCACTATTTGAAGTCCAATAAAATCACGAAATCAAATTGTTATTCAATCACACTACCATATCCTAGAAGAGCGCTTACTCTCATACAGGTTCTGTGATTTTTAGACATTTTTACTGTATGGATTCGGAGTAATGTGATGGTAAAGTGTCTATTTGGGGCTATATGTCGCACACTTTGAAGTCCAATAAAATCACGAAATCAAATTGTTATCCAATCACTTTACCATATCCTAGAAGAGCACTTACTCTTGTACAGTTTCTGTGATTTTCAGACATTTTTACTGTAGGGATTTGGAGTAATGTGATGGTAAAGTGTCTATTTGGGGCTATACACCTGATAATTTGAAGTCCAATAAAATTACGAAATCAAATAGTTCTCCATCTTGTTCTTGTTGTTGGACGCTTTTGGTAGACTACTTCCAATCCCAGGAGGGACCAGCTTCATGGCAGATGGAGGATAACCATTAAGAAACTTTTTTCAGGACTGTTCTTCTATTCTAGTTTAATAAGTCTATGTTCCTTGTAGGTTTAGGTTAGGGACTCGCAAGAGAATGAGGACCCTTGATGTGGCTTGCGAGCTTACGATATTTCTTGCCTATTTTTTTCTTCTAGTTTTCAACGGTAAAAGATATCTACTAATACCTCATTGAAGATTGGACATCGAGCCATCAAGGAGCCCCACTAGACTAAAGCTGCTTTCACATGCAGCAGATTTTAGGCAGATTTTCTACAGCAGATTGTCTGTTGCCAAACCAAAGTCAACCTGAAGTTTCAAATCTTCTGTAGAAAATCTGCATCAAATCCGCAGTGTGTGAAAGCACCCTTACTATTCTGCAAGTCTTCCCAAGTGCATTATAGGGCCATGCAGCTGCCACTGACTGACAGCTACTTACCGCCCTAGCGGTCTTGTTTCTGCTACCTAATAAAGAGTGCTGAGGGGCCTGTGTGAGCTGCTGGTGCCTGCTGATGCCCCTCCCCCGTGCCGACCTCTATGCTTTTATAGAAGAAGTCTGGCTAAAACATTTTTGTATTGTTATTGTATTGTCACCCAAAAGTTATACAAATCCCCAATATACACCTATTACGGGAAATGCTTAGGAAGCGCTTTTTTCTCTGCACTTACTACTGCATCAAGACTTCACTTCCTGAATAACATGATGATGTCACTTCCGTGATAACATGGTGATGTCACTTCCTGGATAACATGGTGATGTCACTTCCTGGATAACATGGTTATGTCACGACCCGATTCCCAGAGCTGTGTGGGCTGTGGCTGCCGGAGAGGATGATGGCAGGGGGACACTGAGGGATACAGGGCACTGGAGGAACACTGAGCATCCCTCTGCCATCATCCTCTCCAGCAGCCACAGCCCACACAGCTCTGGGAGTCGGGTCGTGACATAACCATGTTATCCAGGAAGTGACATAACCATGTTATCCAGGAAGTGACATCACCATATTATCCAGGAAGTGACATCACCATGTTATCCAGGAAGTGAAGTCTTGATGCAGTTGTAAGTGCAAAGAAAAAAGCGCTTCCTAAGCATTTCCCGTAATAGGTGTATATTGGGGATTTGTATTTGGGTGACAATACAATAACAATACAAAAATGTTTTAGCCAGACTTCTTCTATAAAAGCATAGAAGTTGGCACAGGGGAGGGGCATCAGCAGGCGCCAGCAGCTCACACAGGCCCCTCAGCACTCTTTATTAGGTGGCAGAAACAAGACCGCTAGGGCCGTAAGTAGCTGTCAGTCAGTGGCAGCTGCATGGCCCTATAATGCACTTGGGAAGACATGCAGAATAGTAAGGGTGCTTTCACACACTGCGGATTTGATGCAGATTTTCTACAGCAGATTTGAAACTTCAGGTTGACTTTGGTTTGGCAACAGACAATCTGCTGTAGAAAATCTGCCTAAAATCTGCTGCATGTGAAAGCAGCTTTAGTCTAGTGGGGCTCCTTGATGGCTCAATGTCCAATCTTCAATGAGGTATTAGTAGATATCTTTTACCGTTGAAAACTAGAAGAAAAAAATAGGCAAGAAATATCGTAAGCTCGCAAGCCACATCAAGGGTCCTCATTCTCTTGCGAGTCCCTAACCTAAACTTAAAAGGAACATAGACTTATTAAACTAGAATAGAAGAACAGTCCTGAAAAAAGTCTCTTAATGGTTATCCTCCATCAGCCATGAAACTGGTCCCTCCTGGGATTGGAAGTCGTCTACCAAGAGCGTCCAACAACAAGAACAAGATGGAGAACTATTTGATTTCGTAATTTTATTGGACTTCAAATTATCAGGTGTATAGCCCCAAATAGACACTTTACCATCACATTACTCCAAATCCCTACAGTAAAAATGTCTGAAAATCACAGAAACTGTACAAGAGTAAGCGCTCTTCTAGGATATGGTAAAGTGATTGGATAACAATTTGATTTCGTGATTTTATTGGACTTCAAAGTGTGCGCAATATAGCCCCAAATAGACACTTTACCATCACATTACTCCAAATCCCTACAGTAAAAATGTCTGAAAATCACAGAACCTGTACGAGAGTAAGCGCTCTTCTAGGATATGGTAAAGTGATTGGATAACAATTTGATTTCGTGATTTTATTGGACTTCAAAGTGTGGGACATATAGCCCTAAATAGACATTTTACCATCACATTACTCCAAATCCCTACAGTAAAAATGTCTGAAAATCACAGAACCTATAACAGAGTAAGCGCTCTTCTAGGATATGGTAACAAGATTGGACAACAATTTGATTTCGTAATTTTATTGGACTTCAAAATGTGCGACATATAGCCCCAAATAGACACTTTACCATCACATTACTCCGAATCCCTACAGTAAAAATGTCTGAAAATCACAGAACCTGTATGAGAGTAAGCGCTCTTCTAGGATATGGCAACGAGTTTGGAAAACAATTTGATTTTGTGATTTTATTGGACTTCAAATAGTGGGACATATAGCCCCAAATAGACACTTTACCATCTTATTACTCCGAATCCGTACAGTAAAAATGTCTGAAAATCACAAAAACTGTACGAGAGTAAGCGCTCTTCTAGGATATGGTAGCGAAATTGGATAACAATTTGATTTCGTGATTTTATTGGACTTCAAATAGTGGGGCATATAGCCCCAAATAGACACTTTACCATCACATTACTCCGAATCCGTACAGTAAAAATGTCTGAAAAATCACAGAACCTGTACGAGAGTAAGCGTTCTTCTAGAATATGGTAGCAAGATTGGATAACAATTTGATTTCGTGATTTTTTTTTACTTTAAAATGTGCGACATATAACCCCAAATAGACACTTTACCATCACATTACTCCGAATCCGTACAGTAAAAATGTCTGAAAATCACAGAACCTGTAAGAGAGTAAGCGCTCTTCTAGCATATGGTAGTGAGATTGGATAACAATTTGCTTTCGTGATTTTATTGGACTTCAAATAGTGGGACATATAGCCCCAAATAGACACTTTACCATCTTATTACTCCGAATCCGTACAGTAAAAATGTCTGAAAATCACAAAAACTGTACGAGAGTAAGCGCTCTTCTAGGATATGGTAGCGAAATTGGATAACAATTTGATTTCGTGATTTTATTGGACTTCAAATAGTGGGGCATATAGCCCCAAATAGACACTTTACCATCACATTACTCCGAATCCGTACAGTAAAAATGTCTGAAAAATCACAGAACCTGTACGAGAGTAAGCGTTCTTCTAGAATATGGTAGCAAGATTGGATAACAATTTGATTTCGTGATTTTTTTTTACTTTAAAATGTGCGACATATAACCCCAAATAGACACTTTACCATCACATTACTCCGAATCCGTACAGTAAAAATGTTTGAAAATCACAGAACCTGTAAGAGAGTAAGCGCTCTTCTAGCATATGGTAGCGAAATTGGATAACAATTTGATTTCGTTATTTTATTGGACTTCAAAATGTGCGACATATAGCCCCAAATAGACACTTTACCATCACATTACTCCGAATCCGTACAGTAAAAATGTCTGAAAATCACAGAAACTGTACGAGAGTAAGCGCTCTTCTAGGATATGGTAGCGAAATTGGATAACAATTTGATTTCGTTATTTTATTGGACTTCAAAATGTGCGACATATAGCCCCAAATAGACACTTTACCATCACATTACTCCGAATCCGTACAGTAAAAATGTCTGAAAATCACAGAAACTGTACGAGAGTAAGCGCTCTTCTAGGATATGGTAGCGAAATTGGATAACAATTTGATTTCGTGATTTTATTAGACTTCAAATAGTGGGACATATAGCCCCAAATAGACACTTTACCATCACATTACTCCGAATCCGTACAGTAAAAATGTCTGAAAATCACAGAACCTGTACGAGAGTAAGCACTCTTCTAGGATATGGTAGCGAAATTGGATAACAATTTGATTTCGTGATTTTATTAGACTTCAAAATGTGCGACATATAGCCCCAAATAGACACTTTACCATCACATTACTCCGAATCCGTACAGTAAAAATGTCTGAAAATCACAGAACCTGTACGAGAGTAAGCGCTCTTCTAGCATATGGTAGCGAAATTGGATAACAATTTGATTTCGTGATTTTATTGGACTTCAAAATGTGCGACATATAGCCCCAAATAGACACTTTACCATCACATTACTCCGAATCCCTACAGTAAAAATGTCTGAAAATCACAGAACCTGTACGAGAGTAAGCGCTCTTCTAGGATATGGTAACGAGTTTGGAAAACAATTTGATTTTGTGATTTTATTGGACTTCAAATAGTGGGGCATATAGCCCCAAATAGACACTTTACCATCTTATTACTCCGAATCCGTACAGTAAAAATGTCTGAAAATCACAGAAACTGTACGAGAGTAAGCGCTCTTCTAGGATATGGTAGCGAAATTGGATAACAATTTGATTTCGTGATTTTATTGGACTTCAAATAGTGGGGCATATAGCCCCAAATAGACACTTTACCATCACATTACTCTGAATCCGTACAGTAAAAATGTCTGAAAAATCACAGAAACTGTACGAGAGTAAGCGCTCTTCTAGAATATGGTAGCGAGATTGGATAACAATTTGATTTCGTGATTTTTTTTACTTTAAAATGTGCGACATATAACCCCAAATAGACACTTTACCATCACATTACTCCGAATCCGTACAGTAAAAATGTCTGAAAATCACAGAAACTGTACGAGAGTAAGCGCTCTTCTAGGATATGGTAGCGAGATTGGATAACAATTTGATTTTGTGATTTTATTGGACTTCAAATAGTGGGGCATATAGCCCCAA
Organism: Dendropsophus ebraccatus; assembly: GCF_027789765.1. NCBI lineage: Eukaryota > Metazoa > Chordata > Amphibia > Anura > Hylidae > Dendropsophus > Dendropsophus ebraccatus. Next base: position 31,212 of record NW_027208908.1, read on the forward strand.
ATAGACACTTTACCATCACATTACTCCGAATCCGTACAGTAAAAATGGTTCCTCTATGTCTAAGACAAATAAGAGAAATAAATTAAAATGAGCCTGGTTTTCAGGTGTTAAAAATTACATATAGTTAGAAAAAAAAAAAAATATTCCTGGAGCTGAAGGGGTTAACAGTATATGAATTAAACTGTGGTGGATGTGTAGGGGTTAAAAGTGGATGAATTGAAGTGTTGTGGATCTAAAGGGGTTAACAGTGGATGAATTAGATTGTAGTGGATGTGAAGAGGTTAACAGTGGGGTAATTGAACAGTTGTGGATCTGAGGGGTTAACAGTTGGCATTCTTTAGTTAGTCTCACATGTAGGTGTCACCCTATGATCTTCCTGGCACATTCTGGAGCCTGGAACTAACTAGTCCTGGCTATTACCGTAAAACATGGTATATAGGAGCACTGTAATTCCTAGTGCTGATAGTGTGACTCCATTTCAGTGAAGTGCTGATAGCGTGACTGCAGTCAGATACCGATCTAGTATGCACTACCACTCCCAGCATACCCCCTTGTGCACAACGAGGTATGCTGGGAGTGTATTGCACAACGAGGAATGCTGGGAGTTGTAGTGCATACCGCTGGGAGTTGTAGTGCACAATGAGATATGCTGGGAGTTGTAGTGCACAACGAGGAATGCTGGGAGTTGCAGTTCTGCAGCAGTAGCCCCCCAACACAACTCCCATCATACCTTCTTCTGCACTAAAACTCCCAGCATACCCCCTTGTGCTCAAGGAGGTATGCTGGGAGTTGTAGTGCACTAGGTATGCTGGGAGTTGTAGTGCACTAGGTATGCTGGAAGTTGCACCAGCAGGCCTCCTTGTGCACTACAACTCCCAGCATGCCTCCTTGTGCACTACATCTCCCAGCATGCCTCATTGTGCATTACAACTCCCAGCATACCTCGTTGCCACACTACAGCTCCCAGCATATCTCGTTGTGCACTACAACTCCCAGCATACCTCGTTGTGCACTACAACTCCCAGCATACCTCGTTGTGCATTACAACTCCCAGCATACCTCGTTGTGCACTACAACTCCCAGCATGCCTCCTTGTGCACTACAACTCCCAGCATACCTCGTTGTGCACTACAACTCCCAGCATACCTCGTTGCCACACTACAGCTCCCAGCATATCTCGTTGTGCACTACAATTTCCAACATACCTCGTTGTGCACTACAACTCCCAGCATACCTTGTTGTGCACTACAACTCCCAGCATACCTCGTTGTGCACTACAACTCCCAGCATGCCTCCTTGTGCACTACAACTCCCAGCATACCTCGTTGTGCACTACAACTACCAGCATACCTCGTTGCCACACTACAGCTCCCAGCATATCTCGTTGTGCACTACAATTTCCAGCATACCTTGTTGTGCTCAAGGGGATATGGCAGTTGCAGACTCCTGCTGCATACGGAGCGGCTCGGGAGGGGTTAAATGCCGCTGTCAGTTGTGACAGCGGCATGAACGCTGTAAAATAGCCGGCACAAGCGATCGCTATGTGCCAGCTATTTTAATTTGGCATCGCTGGGAGCGGACAGTGCACAGGGCCGAGGAGGTGACACCAGGGGGCGGCACACAGAGAACATGGCTGGCGCCCCAGGTAGCCGCCAACGCCGTGTTTTCTGCGCTATACTTTATGTTAAGCTGCATTATTATGCAGCTTAACATAAAGTATCAAATACCAGGAAATCCTGGTAGCAAACCATATTTTTGCATCGTGCATCACTATTTGCTGATCTACTATATACAGGGGGCACAGGGACAGATACTGATCTATATACAGGGGGCACAGGGACAGATACTGATCTATATACAGGGGGCACATGGAGGGATACAGACCTACTATATACAGGGGGCACAGGGAGGGATACTGATCTTGATATACAGGGGGCACAGGGACAGATACTGATCTACTATATACAGGGGGCACATGGAGGGATACAGACCTACTATATACAGGGGGCACATGGAGGGATACAGACCTACTATATACAGGGGGCACATATAGGGATACAGACCTACTATATACAGGGGGCACATGGAGGGATACAGACCTACTATATACAGGGGGCACATGGAGGGATACAGACCTACTATATACAGGGGGCACATATAGGGATACAGACCTACTATATACGGGGGGCACAGGGACAGATACTGATCTACTATATACAGGGGGCACATATAGGGATACAGACCTACTATATACGGGGGGCACAGGGACAGATACTGATCTACTATATACAGGGGGCACATGGAGGGATACAGACCTACTATATACAGGGGGCACATATAGGGATACAGACCTACTATATACAGGGGGCACATATAGGGATACAGAACTACTATATACAGGGGGCACATGGAGGGATACAGACCTACTATATACAGGGGGCACATGGAGGGATACTGATCTACTATATACAGGGGGCACATATAGGGATACAGACCTACTATATACGGGGGGCACAGGGACAGATACTGATCTACTATATACAGGGGGCACATATAGGGATACAGACCTACTATATACGGGGGGCACAGGGACAGATACTGATCTACTATATACAGGGGGCACATGGAGGGATACAGACCTACTATATACAGGGGGCACATATAGGGATACAGACCTACTATATACAGGGGGCACATATAGGGATACAGACCTACTATATACGGGGGGCACAGGGACAGATACTGATCTACTATATACAGGGGGCACATGGAGGGAGACAGACCTACTATATACAGGGGGCACAGGGACAAATACTGATCTACTATATACAGGGGGCACAGGGAGAAATACTGGTCTGCTATATACAGGGGGCACATGGAGGGATACAGACCTACTATATACAGGGGGCACAGGGACAGATACTGATCTACTATATACAGGGGGCACAGGGACAGATACTGATCTACTATATACAGGGGGCACAGAGAAATACTGGTCTGCTATATACAGGGGACACATGGACAGATACTGATCTACTATATACAGGGGGCATAGGGAGAAATACTGGTCTGCTATATACAAGGGGCACATAGAGGGATTACAGACCTACTATATACAGGGGGCACAGGGACAGATACTGATCTACTATATACAGGGGACGCAGGGACAGATACTGATCTACTATATACAGAGGACAACATGGACAGATACTGATCTACTATATACAGGGGGCACAGGGAGAAATACTGGTCTGCTATATACAGGGGACACATGGACAGATACTGATCTACTATATACAGGGGCCACAGGGAGAAATACTGGTCTGCTATATACAGGGGGACACATGGACAGATACTGATCTACTATATACAGGGGACGCAGGGACAGATACTGATCTACTATATACAGGGGGCACATGGAGGGATACAGACCTACTATATACAGGGGACAAAGGGACAGATACTGATCTACTATATACAGGGGGCACATGGAGGGATACAAACCTACTATATACAGGGGCCACATGGAGGGATACATATCTACTATATACAGGGGGCCCAGGGATACAGATCTATATACGGGGGCACATAAAGGGATACAGATCTATATAAAGGGGGCACAGGAAGGGATACAGATCTACCTTATCTAACACAAGGACGGATAATGCTGGGAGCACAGAATATTACATGATGTACAGGGGGTACAGTGTAATTCTGGGGGCACTGTATATTACAGTTTAAAACCAAAGCAAATTTTCCCATAGGAAATCAATGAAATGTAGACAATTGGTTCCATGCCCCAAAAATAATGTTTTTTTTATTCTGAATACATGTAAAACTAGTGAAAACAAACCTTTATAAACAGCTGATATGTGATATTATAAGTTACTGTACAGTATAGCAATCAGTATGTGGAGTATAATGTATAGTAACTGCATAAACCTGAAAAAACAGCCGCATGTTTGTATATACAGGATGGAACTGCAGATCCCCATAATGCAGTAGCGTAGTACAACAGGCTAGAGAAGCAGGGCTGCTGTCAGAGGTATGTGTGGTCACATGACAGCAATGGGGAAGTGGGTGTGTGTTCAGCATGGACCAATCAGGACTGACAGAGACTGCAGGGAGCATGAAGGAATGAGCAGGACAGATGTGGGCACATACATGCAGCACTCTCTGTCCGAGGAGAGAGGGGTTTACAGCTATGGAGAGATTAGCTCCACAGTCCTGTCCCCTGATGTAAGCCCTAGCCTGAAGTGGATCTGCTATGATTTGGAGGGTGAGGGAGACTTCCTGGGTCAGAGTACAGTGCGGTTGGCCCCCGCTATGCAGACCATGCCCCTCCTCCACTCCCCCCCCCACCCAGTACAGGAAGCTCTTAAACCAAAACAATGCTCTTAAACCAAGTCCAATTTTGAAAAACTGTGAGCTCTTAAACCCAAAAAGCTCTTAACCAAGGTACCACTGTAATTGGTTAGAAACATAGAAGATTGTCTGCAGAAATATACCACCTGCTCCATCTAGTCTAGTTTGAGTTCTTCAGGACATGGTGGCTGGAGACTGGCTGCATCCACTGCACACAAGACACAAAGAGGAGCCTTAGGCCCCATTCACATGTCCAGTGTTTTTCACAGAGCGTGATTTTGTCCGCTCCCATGAAAAAAACTGTACGTCTGTTCACTGCATCCGTGCACGTGGGTAGTAAGTGGGGGAGATGGGAGCTGGTGACAGGAGCTGGGAAGATGGCAGCCCGGGAGTGATGAGAGCGGGAGTGGGGGACCAGCAGTGGGGGAGATGGGAGTGGGGGACAAGCAGTTGGAAAGATGGGGGCGGAGGCGATGAGAGCGGGGCAGCAGTGGGGGAGAGGGCGGAGCGAGGCGATGAGAGCTGGGACAGCAGGTGGGGGAGATGGGAGTGGGGGACAGCAGTGGGGGAGATGGGAGCGGGGGACAGCAGTGGGGGAGGATGGCAATGGAGGCAATGAGAGCGGGGGACAGCAGTGGGGGAGAGGGAGCCGGGAGGCGATGATGAGCGGGGGACAGCAGTGGGGGACGATGGGAGTGGGGGACCGCAGTGGGGAGATGGGAGTGGAGGCATGGAGCGGGGGACAGCAGTGTGGAGATGGGAGCGGGGGGGACAGCAGTGGGGGGAGATGAGAGCGGGGGACAGCAGTGGGGGAGATGGGAAGCGGGGGACAGCAGTGGGGGAGATGGGAGCGGGGACAGCAGTGGGGGAGATGGGAGCAGGGGACAGCAGTGGGGGAGATGGGAGAGCGGAGGCGATAAGAGGGGGACTGCAGTGGGGGAGATGGAAGCGGGGGACAGCAGTGGGGCAGATGAGAGCCAGGAGTGGGGCAAGGATCTATGACACAGATGACGACATGGATGGCGTGAATGCCCACATAGGATTTCATGGGCTCTAAAATTGTCCCGTGGTCACGGATCTGCGACCATGGACATTTTACGGATGTGTGAATAAGGCCTTATTCACTCTTTTGCTCTTTACACCAGTGTGATAGATTAACTCCTGTCTGACCGGTCATTTATGAGTCGGAGTCAGTCCCTGATAAAGTTCAGGAGTCGGAGCTGCAGCTTACCAACTCCACAGCCCTGCTTAGTAGCTGGCCTCACTTCATAGATGATAAGTACTGGCTGCTATCATCACCTGGTACATACAGTCAGTGACCAACATCAGCAATCATGCTGATGTCAGTTATTTAAACCTCTTAAAGGGGTACTCTGGCCATTTTTTTACCTATTGCTGCCTTTGCTTAGAACATAATAAAAATGTGAACACAACAATGCTCACTTTGGTTCAAGTCTAGGGAATTTGGGGGCCAGGGTAATACCCGATCATGCTCTTTCAACCAGTGTTGGGAGTCATATGTATTAGGCTCCTGGAGAATTCCGCCAGTTTTACTCTGTGTGAACGGAGCCTTATCTTACTGCAAGTTCCCATCCACCCCAGGGCAGTCAGCATGTATGGGCATATGTGATTTTCAAGGATGGATTCATACCGACATTATTTGAAAGTGTCTTAATAAATTAGGATTTACGTATTGAAAAGCCAGTAATAAACCAACACCAAATCCGAAGAAGAAAAAAGTTACAGTGGACTAAAGAGACGCGATCATTGAGTGTGGAGGACTGGCAGAAAACCATGTTCACTGTGGAATCACCCAGCTGCTTTCATCCAGAAGACAATGGAGAAATTAAGATGTCATTCTAATTAAACAGATCCAGTAAGATCCAGTGTCTGAATATTACTAATCTGTAAAGACCTTTATCCTCCTAACTTGCCATGTCTGTATACATTTCCGGTACCTATGCCAATGAATGGCTCCTGCTCTGTATGCAAACCTTTACCAAGCACTTCTAATATTAACTTAAGGCAACTAGCGTCTAATCTTATTACTTACAAGTGGATGGTTAAATAATCTCATTGCCTGTTCACTGGCATGACTCTGTAATATTATAGACCTGTAAGCACCCGCTGCCAGCTTTAGTATATAGTCATGAAACCAGGCAAAATTGTCTACTATTGCAGATTAATAACAATAGTAAATGTGCAGAATGCATGCTAAAACATAGGTTTTCATGGTGGCGCTATTAGAATAAAGTAGTTGGAAGATGAAATTCGGGTCCATATGAATTCCTCTCACTGGTCCCTAAATCCTTAAAAATAGAAAAAGATTTGTCACATTTGAAAGTTTTAGATTGTTAGATGCGTCAAAATTTTCATTGGTCAGGGTCTCAGTGTTGAAACCCCCACTGATTAGAATGCGCAGGAAGTGCAGCCCCCTCCTAAGTCTATAGGGCCGCCATAGGGGATAGCTGGGAGCCGGGCAGTGAGTGCACCACCACCTGCTTCTCCCTGCTAGTTCTGATCTTAGGGGTCCGGTAATGAAGAAGCATCTGTACAGGAGTCCTGAGTAGAGATGAGCGAACCGGGTTCGGGTTCAAGGCGATCCGAACCCTTAGCGGTGGCTGCTGAACTTGGATAAAGCCCTAAGGTTGTCTGGAAAACATGGATACAGCCAATGACTATATCCATGATTTCCACATAGCCTTAGGGCTTTATCTAAGTTCAGCAGCTACCGCTAATCAATGCCGAAAGTTCGGGTTCTGATCGACTTGAGCATGCTCCAGGTTCTCTCATCTCTAGTCCTGAGGCCTTGTGGTAATTCCTGCAGTGTTAGATGGTCACAGTCTTCGTGCCAAGCCAGAGAGATCCAGAGAAGGCAAAATTCCCACAACCCCCTAAGATGAATTGTTTGAGGAGTGTATTTTCCAAAATGGGGTCTTTTGGTTGGTAAATCCAAACATTTTTTTCATCTCAACCCCCAGTAAGGCTGTGTTCACACTCAATAAAATACCAAAATGCGACAGTAATTGTAAGTGAAAATAAAGCAAGGCGTAAACAGGTAAAAAAAAGAAAGGTCTTAGGCAATGTTGCTACAACGTGAAAAAGTCTTATGATATGTTTTTAAAGGGGTTCACCAAAAAAAATTTCCTTTAAATCAACTGGTGCCAGAAAGTACCAGAGATTTGTAATTTACTCAAAAAATCTCATATCTTCCAGTACTTATCAGCTGCTGTATGTCCTGCAGGAAGTGGTGCATTCTCTTCAGTCTGACACAGTGCTCTCTGCTGCCACCTCTGTCCATGTCAGGAACTGTCCAGAACAATAGCAAATCCCCATAGAAAACATCTCCTGCTCTGGACAGAGGTGGCAGCAGAGAGCACTGTGTCAGACTGGAGAGAATACACCACTTCCTGCAGGACATACAGCAGCTGATAAGTACTGGGAGACTAGAGATTTTTTAATAAAATAAATTAAAAATATTTGGCACTTTCTGGCACCAGTTGATTTGATTGAAAAAAAATTGGGGTAAACAACCCCTTTAAAGATCATCATCATTAAAAAACTTCCATCTTTATGAAAGACAGATGTTTTTCATGTAAAAAAAGATGTTGTGGGAACAAAGTCTTAAAGCAAATCTATAGGCACCCTCGGGCTCAAATCACTGAACCGTTTAGTAGCTTTCATCAATTCATGTCCGGGTCCAAATATATCCTGGTGCCATCCTTTTCATAAAATGCTCTTTTAATTGGAGAAGCAGTAAATATTGTCCGTTGTTTTAAAATAACGCTTATTAATTGCCATTAAATGACGGACATCGACTTTATTTCAACAGTGTGTGAACATAGCCTTTCTGTGTTTTTGGTTTCTCTGGTTTTGGTTGCAAAATACTGATTAAAAATACTGTGTGTGAACAAAGCCTAAATCTGATATGGCGTCTGAATAACAACTAAATGAAAAGAAAGCCCCCAATCCATTTTCTAAGACCGTTGTGTAAGGCCCCATTCACACGTCCGTGTCAGTTTTTTACTGTCAGGAAATCCTGATCAGGAGACCTCAAATGTCATCAGGAATGTATCAGGATTTCCTGACAGTAATCCGTTTTTTACCATCAGGAAACCATCAGGAAAACTTCAGGATTTCCTGATGAGATGGTCTAGTATGCCAACATAAATCACAGGTATCCACACAGCCCTAGTGTACCTGGATGCCCACAGGCTGCAGAACTACAACTCCCATCATGGCCTGCCAGCAGAGCCATGATGGGAGTTGTACTTCTGCAACCTGGATGGCCACAGGCTGCAGAACTACAACTCCATCATCATGGCCTGCCAGCAGAGCCATGATGGGAGTTGTACTTCTGCAACCTGATGGCCACAGGCTGCAGAACTACAACTCCCATCATGGCCTGCCAGCAGAGTCATGATGGGAGTTGTACTTCTACCTGGATGGCCACAGGCTGCAGAACTACAACTCCCATCATGGCCTGCCAGCAGAGCCATGATGGGAGTTGTACTTCTGCAACCTGGATGGCCACAGGCTGCAGAACTACAACTCCCATCATGGCCTGTCAGCAGAGCCATGATGGGAGTTGTACTTCTGCAACCTGGATGGCCACAGGCTGCAGAACTACAACTCCCATCATGGCCTGGCAACTCCATCAGAGCATGGTGGGAGTAGTAGTCCTAAAGGGGTAATCTCACCTGTCCTGGATCCTGCTCTGTCCGGGCAGCGAGGTTTGAGGTCCGGGCAGAGTGCAGTGCAGAGATCCGGGCGGCGGCAGCGGACGTAGGCGCGGAGCATGCGGCGGGCCGGTGGGGAGTTTCCGGGGGGGGGGGATGGAGCGAGCGGGCGGCGGGCTGCACCGCACTCTGGCCGGCCAGCCTGTAGTACCAGAGGGGCGGTCAGGCGAGCGGGAGCGGGCGGGCGGGTGAGCGCAGCGGGCAGAGCGGAGCGGGTGGGCTGCACCGCACTCTGGCCCCGTGGTGAGGTCCTGGCTCTCTACCATTCCGGAATCACGGGCACTTTCCTGATATACATCAGGAAAATGCCCGTGATTCCGGCGCTCCCATAGACTTCTATGGGGGCGTCCGTGCCGGATTTCCGGACGAAAATAGGACAGGATCTAAAAAATCCGGTCCTATTTTCGGAACGGACACCCTTCCGGAAAAATCCGGAAGGGTGTCCGTGTCTAATGTCAGCCTATGAGTCCGGAAATCCGTCCGGATTTCCTGATAGGAAATCCGGACAGATTTTCCGGACGTGTGAAGGGGGCCTAAGAAAAGCAGGGTACTAAGGCCACCTGTGGGGAAATTCTAGAAACCTAAATCCTAAAAATAAATTAACAGCCTAAACAGTACAGCGTTTAACTAGGCCTATGCGTTTGTGCATTTTACATTCTTTAATACTGTTTAGAACCAAGAAAATCATGAAATAGTACTGTATGTTAAATGGTATTTTAGCATGTGGTAGTATTATGTATGTCCAGTAGATGGCGCAGTAAGCTTAAAAAAAATCACACTTGTCTGAATGAATCTGATTTATACATGCGCATTATCCTTACTTGTTAAAGCCTTTGTGGTGCATTTTATTTGTTTTACTGCCTAGTTTCTATACTTGAGGACCAAGTGGCTGCTGTTCTTTTTAGTACTATTCAGGTATATATCCTATGTGTGTCATCTAATATTGTGGATGATGCGGTAAACCACACATAGATTAGGGGGTGACAGTATCACTTTAATTGATGTACCGACACAGCTGCTGCGCGGCTGTGTCTACACTAGCACAAACTTTCAAACTGTTTTAGGGGCTCCGT